>NW_020885009.1:399286-641380 GCF_003945725.1 Corapipo altera | reverse complement strand
GCCCGCCCCCCCCGGGGCGCTCGCGGGGCGGCGGCGGCGGCGCGACCGCGACCGCCGCGCGCCCAACGGTCACTTCCCCTCGCGACACCCCCCCAACACTCCCCCCGATCCCCGCCCGGAGGGGCCGCAACGCCCTCTCCTCACCCTCACCCCGAGCGCGACCGAGCCCGCGGGGGTGGAGGGCACACGCTGCGCTCGCGCTCTCTCTCTCTCTCGCTGTGTTAAAGAATGGCCGCCTCCGCCGCGCTGCTCCTGCTACACCGCGGCAGGGAGGGAGAGAGAGAGGGAGGGAAGGAGGGAGGGAAAGAGGCAGCAGCGGCGCGCACGCCGGCGCGGGGAGGCGAGACGGCGCGGGGGCGCGCGGGGGCCTTGCCGCCACGCGGGTGCCCGCGGAGAGCGCCTGGGCGGCTCCCCGAGCGGCGGAGGCGCGCCCGGAGGGGTCCTTCAGGCGCGCGGGGGGCGCCCCCGCGCCACACACAATAGGCGGGTTCTCCTCAGATCGCGTCGCGCCTCCCCCGCCGCCCTTTCCAGCAATAAATGTGACTCCAAAACATGTTTTCCGCCTTTCCATGCCCTAGGGCATGTCACTAAACCCGTGCGGCTGTAATTGGCCCGTAATAACCGCGGTTCAGTCACTGGGAACGGTTGCCTCATTTGCCTTTTGCTCAGGGATTTGTGTTTCCAAATGACTGTCCCTGCAATCCCTACAAAACGTGTTTGATTTTAGTTCTACACGTTTCAATGGCACAAAGCACTTGGTAAACCTTTACTTCTATGATAACAATTAATTACTTAAGAATTACTTGAATAACAATTAATTGCTCGAATATTAATCTAAAGACATACTGAAATAACATCAGGCTTTCTGTGAATTAAAGGAGATTTTTGGGTGAACACTGCCTGCTTAGTGAGGTACAGCTGGAAAATGCCTTCAGCAGGCCGGAAGCTATATAGGAAAGGGTTTAGGATTTATTCTGTTGTCTTTCTGGAATTAATTAGTGGAAGATTTTGGGAATATGAATCTCTGGAAATTCAGTTCACAGTAGTTGCAAACTGGAGATGGAGTTTTGGTTGTAATACTGATTTAAGACAATATTTGTGCCATTGTATTTTAGAGCTGATTTTTCCTTTGATCTTGTTCAACCATGGATCCACACAACTGATGACATTGACATAAGAAAAATACCAATTTCTTGAACAACTGGGCCAACCTGATGGTTCTGCATCACCAAAAGAGCGATGTCTCATGGCCCTTCCTCACCAAATCCTTGCCTTTGTTTCCACCCTGATTCTTTCTTCCCAGGATTTACTTCAAATTGATAATCCAGGAGTTACTTCAAGTTGATAATCCAGCAATAAGCTGTTTTCTCCTGCTGGTAGTGGTTAATTTTGAATGGTCAGATTTTTTTTCTACATCTGTAAATATTGTTTCTTTTGCTTCTACTTTGCTGTATTCTTTCATTTGCTGTAGCACCTCAATGCTTTGTCATTTTTATTTTAGGTCATTTGCTTTACAAATCACCTTGTTTTCCATAACAGGTTATAAGACAAGTAACTAATCACCCATCCCAATTACTTCAGTTGAATAAATAAAGTATAAAACCAAAATCTTCAAATATTAAAGGTCCATTTCTTCACAAAGAAGATTTTGTTAATACCATTATATTTACAAGATTTCATTTTTATGCATTAAATTCTCCCAGGTCCATACACAGGGTTTGGAATGACCTCTTCCCCCAAGTCAAATGTAGTTTTTTCATGAACATGTGAAGCACTTGAGGTTTTTTGACCACAAAATGTGAAACTTTAAAATCATATGGATTTGTTTCATCCATTCCTATTCATTTCTCCTTTTTCTCATGTTGCCATTGCAATTCTCCATAAGCTCTGGACTCGGGCAAATTTTTCAGCCAAGCCCTAATAGAGTTTGTACTCAAAACTTGTCTTGCAATAAAAGAAAAGTCAGCGCTGATGGGAGAAGTGGGGACAATAAATTAAGAAAATGTGATGGACCAATAAAACCCTCTTCTTGTCCACCAATGTAAAATGTTTATCCTTCACGGGAAAGTGAAATGCAAAGTAGCAAATGTTTATGGTCTCAAAAATAAAAGAAGTTAAAATGCTGCTCCTGAGAGCAGTTATTGTAGGAGAGTACACAGTTGATCTCAGCTCCTAAAATATCTCTGAATACTTAATGTGCTCATAATTTTAGGCAGGTCATGCTGTGAATTATTAATCTACCTCTTTCATACCATTCCTCTAGAAACAGTGACCACAAGTTCATCATCCTGTGCCAACAATATTGATCATCGATGTCTGACAGAGAAAACCCCACAGAAGGATTCCCGACCATCAAATAGGAGCTGAGAACTCAACCTCTTTGCTTTAAGGAAGTGTTGAAACCACTTCTGATCTGGGTGTAAACTCTGTGCTGGCAACTTCCAGCGTGGCAAACTTGGAATTAGCATGTGGGTCTCAACATTTACATTTCTGAGAGATGAGTATCCCCCTCACTTACCACGTGGAGTAAATCTGGATTCAGGTCTCTCTGCTCTTGACTCTTTGATGTCAGTACCCAGCTGAAATCACACTTCAGCATAATTATGGCGCAGATCAAATCTTATTTTTAAGGAACTGGCCTTGTATTTCACATCTGAGCTGTGTCAATAAATGTCAGCTCCCGAGTTGTTGATTTTGGAGTCATATACAGTCACTACAGAAAGGCAAGAGAGGAGAGAAAGCCCCCCACAAATGTGAACAGAATTGCTCAAGATGAGGGAGATCTCCTCCTCCCTGCAGAGAGTGTGGCGATCCAGTTTAGGAGACACTTGGCTTTGCTCTTCATGTTCCAGGGAGCATCTCCCATGCCAGATCTCTCTGGGTTTATATTCATCATCATTTTACATCACCTGCAATTGGGAAGTCTGAATTACACTGTTTCTATGTCTCACTTCCCAGCCTTCAGAAGGGCAAGGCCAGAGACATGTGTGTTTAAAACACATATAACCAGCCAGTTACAGGGAAAAAAAACAAGAGGGGGAAAGAAAGTCTTCATCTGTTTGGTGTAATCAGGGCTCAACTGTTGTATAAATACTTGGTGGGAACACAGAGCCTCCCCAGTGAAATACTGTCTCGGGCAGGGTTCCCTGACCTTCCTTTACATCACTTTTGTTACCCCTGGCACACATTCCCAGCCCTTCCCACTCCAGATTTCCTCCCTTTGCCCACTTGCTCGGGGACTTTCAACCAAGCTAAGCCTTGCCACTCCCTCTGGGGAAAATCCTGCAGGGAAGTACTGCTAGTCCTCTGCCCCCTTGTTCTTTCTCCAAGGAAAAAAAGGAAAAATTATGGCTTTTTCCCAGTGTCCTAAAAGCTACTTCCAAGCAAGAGTGAGTTCTCACGTTAGTTCCTTGGGAGCTCCAAGCTGTGTCTTCCTGCAGCTCTGCTTTGTTCTGGTCATTCCTGTACAGAAAACGCAAGCACACAGATAGAGATGTTCTCCCTCCCCAAACCTGCTATCCCATGCCTGTGTCCTTCCATCTTCCTGTTCCCCACTTATCCAAAACAGCTCATTCAACTTATCCAACTGGTTCTACAGCTCACCAGCTTTCCCACCCTGTTCCCTACTTCCCCAAATCAGGAACTCTGACCCATGGTATGCAGCGTTCTTTCCTTAATTGTCACATCTACTCCCTCTGCATACTCAGAATTATTCTGAAATTCATATAAATTTTTCTATGTTGGGTTGGATTTTATTTTTTTAAATAGGATCCACAAGACTGAAATGAAATTTCTTTCTTGCACTTTACACAGATCTATTCATCCAGCAGTTCCCTGACTGATCTCATGGAATCTTATGGGATTTCAGTATTGCCAGTACTCTGTCATGTTCTTGAGGTTGTTAAAGTTGAAAAGCAGATCCCATTCCACTGCCGATGCACAGAAAATAGGAAACACCAACTTCTATTTCCAGTTCCCAGATTTAATACACAAGGATTATGGTTATTAGGTTTTGAGAGGGGCCAAGTCTGCAAATTTCAAAAGCTGGAGTTCCTCCTGCTTGTCAGGCAGTTTTAGAAAGTTATCACTTTGTTTTTTATTTGGGTTTCCTTTTCCCACAGGAATTTGCTCAAAGGAGAGAAATTCCAACTCTATGGAAGGCCACAGGCTGCCTAACTTTCATAACAAAATCAAACTCAGACAAAATAAACTTCCCTGAATAAGGATTGAAAGCTCAGTGTATGTTTTTCATCTGAATAAAATTAAAATACAAGTTTTTTATCACAAATGTTAAACACTGATGTCTTAGGAGAAAAATCAATTAAAAATTCAGGAGGTATTTGAGTTCAGAGGAGATTAAATGATGTCTAATGGTATGCTCAGTCAAAACTAGCATAATTCCAATCCAATACAGAAAAAAATTGATTAAATGCTACTAAATGATAGATCTCCCTACACAACCATTGATCATCATAAATCATTATAAAATGTATTTCTGTTTCTATTGATGTCACACAGTTCTTCAACCATTTCAGGGACCAGTTGTTTACAGAAGCCTTCAGCTGCAGAACCAGACTGGGACCCACCTTCACTACACAAACTGTACACAAAAAGCAGATTAAACCTCCATTTATGGACAAGGAGTAGGTTGGTCCCACATACCAAAGAAATCTCAGCACTGGAAAGTAGTTCAAAAGTGCCCAGGGCTTTATATTTACCTGAATTAGCTCAAGTGGATGGGCCCAGCTTACCACAGTATCCAGGATGTTTATACCTGTCCTCCCTCTAATTTACTTTTTCACTCATCTTTTTGCATTTGTAAATTATATCAAGTAATCATATCAAAATTATGTCAAGTAATTCTGTCTTTATTTCCTTATTATTAAGTGTTACAACAAATGCTCCAACTAAAGCATCTTCCTAAACAACAACGTTCTGTTCAATTGTGGGGAATTTTTTTCACTTGTCAGCCACTTTACTGTATCACACCAGTTTAAATCACAAGACTGTAAATCAAATTTAGGCTTATCACAGTATGAGTATCTTAGATCTCTGCTTCACATCTAGAGAGGTTGTCAGCCAAAACTTGTAATCACCTCAAAAAAATGTTCTTTTTTGTTTCAAAGAGATGTGCTGTATAACTGTGGAGAAAAAAGGGCTCTCACTGAAAGGATATTCAACCCAGTGCTGAAAAGTATCATAAAAATCAATAATTGGAGGGCAAAGATACTGTTAGGGAGCAGCCAGGGCCTGCTGCTCCTGGTGGGAGGCCAAAATTTACTGAAGTAATGTGGGGCTCATGATGTGTCTAATACCAACTTTTTACCTTTATTTCTATGGATAGAGTAATTTTATCTTTATTTCTATGAATATTTCTGTGAATAGAGGAGTCTAAATTGTTCTTCACAGTCAAATGGGCAGATCCAGGTACTTTCTGCGCTCCTACACCCCAATAAATTTGTGCTGAAGCTCTTCGTCTCTTCAGCTGATTTGGTCAGGCATAATCATTAGACAAACAACGTTGTTTTCTAATGATATTAATGATTTATTTATAGTCATGATGCAAAGCTTCCAAGCAAACCTGAAAATTGCAATCAAACTTCATTTTCTCCAACTGGCACATCAAAATCTTCCTGCCCATCACATACATAAGAAAGGTAAAGGAGGTGTAAAATTGAAAGTAACTTGAAGGTGAAAGATTACTGACTATTTTAGGGAATCCATGATGCTGATGTAGGACAAATTCCTTGCTTTACACTTCCTTTTTTTTGACAGGGAATCACTGGTAATTATTCTTTACATAAACTGGCTTTACAGTAGTTTCATTTGGGTCGTGATTTCTCAGGTTGCTTCTGAGTCACGTGAGAGAGTATTAAAAACATTATTAAAGTCAGGAGATGTCACTTGCTTCTCCTTTGTCCATCTCTTTGTGGAAAGAAATTAAGTAGTTTCTCACAGTTTGGTTGTGACAGTTTTACATTGCCTGTTACCTCTTTTATTTGGGATGTTTCACAAATAGCAGTAGAGCATCTCTAACTTAATTTAGGAACACCTAGTACACAGCTTAATTTGCAAGTGGCCACATCAGCTTGCTGCTTTGTTTCCCACTGAAAACCTCTTTTTAAGAGCTTTCAAATGGCAAAGTTTCTCCCAGAAAAAGAAATTAGTGCTGATGTGAAAGTCCTGTGCACTGACATGAGGAGACACCTCTCCTCAGTCTGACTCTTGTGCTCGGTTATACTGACCTGCTCTATACTGACTTAGGCTCTATTTTATAATTCACATTTCTTAACCTGATGTCTCTTTGCATGGTCAGAAAGAACTCTTATAGATAATATTCTTATGATGGAGAACAAAAGTGTGCTTAGAGAGCATGGCTAAAAGAACTGGAAGTGAACAACAATGAAACCTCTGCACTTAACAAAGGGCAGGTACAGGTTGTTCCTTACAATTCCACTCTAAAAATCTTTAAAACCTATTAATGTAACCAAAAAGCAAAAGAAAATAAAATTACAGAATGTTTTGTCATTTTATTTATATCATATTTTAGCACATCTGTCCTGTCTTTCAGAGATTCCGAGGATTTCTCATCTAAGTCAGGAATATCTTAAAGTTCACAATATATTGGCTATGTTTTGGCTTTTTTGTCTGTCCATCTTGTGTCTACTTGTCTGTTTAGAAGATAAAGTAATAATATGGATGATATTTATAGAGAATAGAATTATATCTCACAATAAATATGGGCATAAGGAATGCAGAAAGCCTGGGATAAAGGTATAAAATGCCCCCAGCCCAGAGGAGAACAAGGATGGAGAAAATCCACGTTGTCCATAAATATGAATACTTTAGTTCCCCACCTATTTCAGGATTGCTGATTTCTAGAATAGCAGAAGCCCTGAATGTCTGTCACAATTCTCACAGTCCGGTCAGTATTTTAGGCTCAGCTGGGCTATTTTTAGGAAGACTAATTACAGACCTTATGCTAAAGAAAAATTACTGGTTGTATGAAACAGGTATTTCCAAACATGTTGGTGTTACGGCTGCCTTTCCAAGCCAAGCCATTCTGACTCCAGGAGTGCCCACTGGCACTGCAGCCCTTTTTCTTCCTGTCTGCTCAGCACTCCCAAAGGAAACATAAATATGTTCCTCAAGGGAAGCTGAACTAAAGAATTCTTCAACTAAAACTTCCACTTGAGAATTGCAAGTACTTCTGCTTAAAAAAGCTCCAAACAAACAGAAAACCCCAAACAAAGAAAAAAAACCCCAAGCCATAAAAATAACATAAAAACAGGGGAAGAGATCACCCATGTAAATTCAGATTCAGTTCTAATTTTTGCCTGTGCTTCAATAATTTCTTACTTCAAATCCAAACTCTTCAAGTCCACCAGGTGATGCTTTTCCTTAGTGATGAAGGGATTATAAATGTCTTTCAGGAGCAATAGAACTATTCCCAGGCAGCTACAAACATACAGGGTAAGACCCTACTGCAGGTGAGGAAATCAAAAATTTGGGAGCAGCTTTCCTTGAGGAGGCTGTAGCACACTTAGTTCATCTGAGGAGCAACACAAAATTTAAGGTTTAAAAAAAAAAACCACATAATTTTGGTTCACTAACATTAATAACTAACATATTGCAATAATATGTTATACTCTGAGAATTGCAATGACAGAACAATTATCTAATTAGAAAGTCAGATTAATTACAACGTGTTTTAATGACTTAATAACTGAGAAATTGTCATCAGGCTGGAAAATGTCATGAAAAATTAGCAGGGAGTGCTATTTGCTGGTTAACAGAAAGTTTCCATACCAAACATGAAGTTCGGAAGCAGGTTTCCATCAGCTCCTCACAGACCCACCACTGAGCTTTGTTTTGTGTCTTCACATCCTTAAGACTCTATTTGGGAGACCTGAAGAGCTGAAAAATGTGGGATTTGGAATAAATATTGGGGATATTTGGAATAAATATTGGGGATATCTGGAATATTGGTCATTTGGAATAAATATAGGTGATACAATACTTACAAATGGTCTTATATGACCCAGGATTTTGTGTAGGATTGTTACTGGAGCAACTTACCAAGTTCTTTCAGTCTACTTGAAAATCAGGCTGGTGTTTAAACTGATGATGCTGATGATGCTGAAGGTAGTAACAGCCTGTAAATAAACAGAGAGTAGACAAAAATAAAAGAAAACATTTAAATAATGAGTGCCCGTGAGCCAGTGTTTGTTTTTGCAAGACAGGTTGCAATTAAACATTGAAAAAGTATGTAAATAATGCTTCATGCAAATATTCCCATGGACACAGGCTTGTGAGCTATTAATTATTCAAAGCCAACACAAGGATTTTGCCATCACTGTCTGTGACATGTTCCTTATCCTTTGGTCTTGGAGCTGCCAGATTTCCATAACTGGGTCACCTAGTTCTTTCTCAACTTTTGTTTTCTGCTGTGAAATGAAAAATGAGCATTTTCTGTGACAGACATTCAGGGCTTCTGGTATTCTAGAAATTGGGAATCCTGAAATTGGGGAAATAAAGTATTTATATTTATGGACAAGATGGATTTTCAGTAAGCTTTGCAAGCAGTTTGGATGACAATTGTCAGTTGGTCAAAAAGATAAACATTACTTGATGCAGAGGAATGACTTTGCACAGTGAAAAACACAACTGTAGTGCCTAAGAATAAATTGTAATACAATATTATGCTAATTACAACATTAATTATAACAGTAATTAAAAAAATCTTTTAATCTCCGAGATGCATGAGTCATTGTTAATGATTTATTAAATTAAAATTGAAAAGGTGAGGGAAGGTGCCATTGACAGTATTTGCTATTTAACCACTAGAGAGCGTTCAAGAATTGCTTTAAAACTCCAGTTTTAACTCATCCCTTGGACTCCAGGATTTAGCTGAGGTGTGTGGCATAAGTCACTGCATTTTGAAAGAGGAATAGGGAGACAATTCTGCTGGTTCCACATGCCAGTGAGGAAGAGTACGATGAAGGAATGGACTTCTGGATGTTCTGCCACAATTATTCTCAGCAGACGATGTGCCGTCAGGTGTATCCACCCCTGGTGGGAAACAGAGGAAAAAATATCTTGGATGTGTTTGCCCTGAGAGATTTAGAAAAGATCCTTAGTTTTAGTTTTATTAAAACTCATCCAAGGATGAGTAAGCAATGCCATTTTATTAAGTGCTGGTAAAACTTGTTTTTAATTTGTAAAATTTCTCATCATATTCAGAGTTTTGGCTGAAACTGGAGCAGGTTGCCCAGAGAAGTTGTGTATTCTCCATCCCTGGAAGTGTCAAGGCCAGGTTGGATGGGGCTTGGAGCAACCTGGTCTAGTGATGTCCCTGCCTATGGCAGGAGGTGGGACTGGATGGGCTTTAAGGTCCCTTCCAAGCCAAACCATTTCAGGATTCCATGATTCTAAGAGTGCAGACTGAGACCTCTACAGAGAACAAAAAAAACATGGAGCCCTTGTGCTGCCAGGTGCTGCACTTTGTCCTTCAGTGCAGTTTCCAAAGCCAATTTTATTAAAGAAACCAAATATGCTTCATTAGCAAAGGCAGTGGAGAACTCTAAACCTCACCCTGCACATTCCCTTGGGATTTATCCCTCCTTGTAGGAGGTCTCCAGGTGTTTTATGCTCTCAAGAAAAAAACCTTTCTTGCCCTCACCTTTTTTTGCAGTATCAGAAGTGGGTGCAGCAGGAGCTGTTCTAATCAAAATCAGCACAGTATAGAACATTTCAATATCCTTGGTGTTCCCTGCAGGGTTGGGTCCATACCAAAGGAGATGAGTTGGGATTTGTACCCTTACAATCAATAGAATCAGGAAACAGTCACTGTTATGAGTAAAAATGACAAGATTTCTGCTTATGTCTGATCTTCAGGGCTTGCTAATAATGCTGTTGAGGAATCCAAAGCTAATTTTCCTTTCAGCAGTTCTCTCTCCTGCAATGCTCTCCAGTCTTTTCCCCACTAGAAGGCAGAAGTGAGGTTTTTTGAGCACATTTATCTCAAAAAAAACCCAACCCTGCACAGCAGGAAGATTTATAGCAAACTGACTTCTGCTGTTTCTTTATGGTTTCATCATCCTTGCTCTGTCAAGTGCTTCTCATTTCCAAGGGTCCCAGGGCCTTCCCAAACCTGAGCTGACACCAGCATTCCGTGCAGAACCCGTGACATCCTCTCTGGTGGCTCAGTGGTGGCTGTGCCTCTTTCAGCCTCGCAGGACACGCATGGAAGAATTTATTATCCAGCTGAAACTTCAGGGGGAATTTTAAAAGGTGGATTGTAATTAATTGAGTTGGAGTTTGGCCAAGGCAGAGACTTTAATACGTCTTCTTTCCTGGCTCTTTTTTTTTTTTTTTGGTTTTTTTGCAGACTCGGGAGTTGTGTAACACCCTTACCTAGAGCTTATGCCTTTGGCAAATCTATTTCAGTCCCATTCCCATCAGAAAGGTCCATCCATGGGGCTGGGGGGCAGTTCAGCCCTGAGCCCTGTGGGTGTGGGAATGTCTTTGGTATTCTCTCATCCTCGTCCCTCCTCATTGTTATGTTTTTCCACCACGGCCTTAATTCCACCAAATCTTGATTTGGCATCTTTTCCTGCTCTGCCATCCCTATGCTGCCTGATTCCTGCTGCCTTTGGAGGAATTCCTACATCAGCAGTGGCCAGATGACACTTACTTAATACAGCCACTATTATTTAATTCAAAATATTTATGTATGTAAGATATAATTAATAGCAACCTATAGAGTGTTAGTGCTATTTTTCAACACGTCGTGTTTTAAGCTTTTGGCTAAGCACATATTTTACTTTTTCCTCCTTTTCCTTAGCACCGATTAAACTCCCTAGACATATTTATACGAAAATCCCTGTTCTTTCCAAGGCAGAAACACTTTTTTTTCCCCCTAGATTTCAAACTGCAAAATGACTGCAGCAATTTTGTCAATTAGCAAAGAGAATCAACTTTACCTCATTTATCTGACAATTATGCAATGTCATTTGCATAATGTGAAATTTAGATCTTCTACTGACACGTGTTTCCACACATTTACCACTCTAATGTCCATTGGAAGTGCACAATGAAACCTCTGGCACATTCCTAGTCCTTTGTTTCATACCAGCCTTGGTTTGAACCAGTTGCTTAATTTTCCCCAATTCCTACAGCACTGGAGGAGTTCCCAAAATTTGTCCTACCAATGTGCTTATCTGGGTGTTGTATCATTTTTGCTGCATTCTGTAATGGCTCCTTCCAAATAAAATGCCTTTATAGTACCAAGGAAAATAAGAAACACTTTTAAACCCCATTCTTCCTTATTTTTTTCTCCCAATCAACTGTAAAAATCTGCATATCTGATTGATGCAACTTCAGCCTGATCTGAAGCCACACTGCTTTTCTCTCACTGCTCCCTCTAAACCCAGCTTTGATCTGTTGGCTCCTACTTTTGCAGAGTTTTGCTTTGTACTGACAATAAACTTTCACCTCCATAATTATTTTTATCACCTTTTGCTGGGATGGAAACAAGGATTGCCTTCAGCAAGTCACCTGGTAGTCTCTCCCTCCCACAACTGCTGTTATTTTGGTACATGTTCTGCAACCTTTCCCATTTCTAACTGATTCACTGTTCTTATGATCTCAATTAAACACCAATCTGGCACTGCCTTCCAACCTGACAAGTCTGTTCTTGCAAAGTGACATGGAATCTTTCACACAGAAAGATGTTCAAACCATGGGTTTTATCCTTCATGTTTAATATACAACCTGCAGGATCGTGGAATCGTAGGATGGTTTGAGTTAGAAGGGATCTAAAAGTTCATCTAGTTCCACCCCCGTGCCATGGGCAGAGACACCTTCCACTAGACCAGGTTGCTCCAACCTGGCCTTGGACATTTCCACCGATGGGGCAGCCACAACTTCTCTGGGCAACCTGTGCCAGGGCCTCACCATCCTCACAGGGAAGAATTTCTTCCCAACATCCCATCTAACCTTCCCTCTGGCAGAGGGAAGCCATTCCCCCTTGTCCTGTCGCCCCATTCCCTTTTAAATCCTGCTGTGCCAGCATTTCAGATTTCATCCCTGTGGCCCCGTTCCCTGAAGTCTATTCTATGTGGAAACAGTACTTAACAATTTAGGGGGCAACTGTGGAATCAAAATCCCAGCACCAGGATACTTTCCTTTCAGGCCTGTCTGTTAACAGTCAAATAGTTAAAAAATAGGCCTTTTTTATGCCTACATTCATCATTTGTACAAGTCAGCTCCAGCCTGCAATCTTTGCAGATACCGGGTTTTAAACATCACAGAAACAAATTCATAGGTGAACTGTTCATTGGGTAAAAAAATCAAAGCTTTGGTCTTAAAAAAAATGTATTTTATTTCAATATCATGAAGTGCCACTTTACTTTTGTACTCTGGAGAGGGGAGATTGGACCTACTGGGACTTGTCCTCTTGTTCATTATTATTCATATCCCTTTTACCAGCAAAAAAAATGAGCACTAATTTTTTATTAGATATTTAAAACTTGAGTTTTAGAGTCCTTATGTGTATTATTCCTGTAAACAGGGTTGATTACAAAAGCAGATGCATTCAATTACTCCAGTGACAGTAAACCACGTGGCTTCATTGTGTTCCAGCTACATTTTTTACTTAAATTAGATATAGCATCTCATTTCTTAACTTTCGTCTTCATTCTGTCCACTCCCTTCGCCTCCTTTCATTTTTATCCCCCTCCCTCCCTCCCCCTTTTGTCCTGTCCATATTTTCCTTTTCAGAGCTCCAAAAACCCCTTCTCTCCTGTGAACCCCTAATTTATAATTTCCCTGTGAACCCCTAAATGGTTGTATCCCTGTGTGCCTTCCGTGAACCTCTGAGTCCCTGCAGCTCCCCGTGCATGGAAGGGAACATGGTCAGCACTTGCTGAGCAAGGATTTGGGTTTCCCAGAGCTCAGTACATTTTGTGCACTTCCCTTTTCCACTGTCAATGTGAAGTATATATGTGACACATACTATGGTATTTAAAGGAAGGATGTACAGGGGGGTGCTAACCCAAAAATGGGTTTAGAGGGAAAAAAAGAAAGCAGGAAATAAACCCCCACGGCTGAAGTTTTTGTTTTGATTCTTTTTAGGGGCCATTTCTCAGTTGGTTCCGTTGCTATCACTTTGAAGAGTGTTTTACACACCCTTGTGAGAGGAGTGTTTGTGTCTCTGGGGAGGCAGATAAGGGTGGGTGAGAGGTGGTGGTCTCACCCCTGACCACACAGCCTTTCCCTTTCCTCCTGCTCTTTGGAGGGGACATCTGGGAGGAGGGATAGCCCTCTCCCCATTATCACTAGGCTGCAGAGAAGCTCTCAGCAACATCTGCCTGGGCTTCACTGCCTCTGTTTGTACCTTGTGTTTCCAGCTCTGTTGTTAAGTGACTTTATCAGCTCCTTCAGGGACACAGGGAGTGTCCACCCAGGGGACAATTCTGCAGCATTGTGGGAACCTCCTGCCCTGTGCAGGCAGAAAGGGATGGCCTGGGGTGGGGGTGGTGGGTTGGGGCCAGCAGAATTGCATATTTTTAGGGATTTCTATCAGTACATTTCCAGGAGAGCAGGTTTCCTTCCAGCGCTTTCCTTCATCAGTCAGGGATGTGCCACAAATACCTTTTAGTCCTCCCACCATCCATCTTCAAAAGATTTACCCTCCAAAGAATATCATACACAAAGCTCAGCTTCCCACAGCTGGGATCCAGTGGGAAGAACAACCAGCTCCCACCCTCCCAGGTACCCTGAGCCTTCCAGGGGAGCCAGTTTGGATGGGCAAGCAGCCATCCCATATTCCCAGTGACATGGCTCAGCCCCTCTAATGTGCTAATCCACTCCCCTAAGCCCCTTCTCTTCCCATAACCTTCTACTCCCACTCACAGGTGGGTTACAGGTTTTCCCCTTCTCTCTGAATATTTCTTACTCTGTGTGGTTGTCACTGTCCTTCTACTGGGTCGCTGATTTTATTTCAATTGCATGTATTTTACCTTTCTTAAATATTCCGCCATGGAAATTCTCTTAAATGCCAGTTTTGATTAGAGAAACTGATGCTCTGCTTATTGGTATCAATATCACGTATGCTCCCAATTGCAGCCATTAAGGCACATAATTATCCAAGAGATTTCATGCAGCCCTATTGAGTTCCGCCCAAATTTTTGCATGTTAAGAGAATTTTGTAGGACTAAGTTTTTGTCTGCAGCTGCTTTAGACCAGCAACTGGTTTTTATGGCAGGCTGGTATAATAGTTGTACACCTGAGAGCTGAAGCCTCTGCTGTGATGATTTGTCACAGAATCATAGATAATTATAGATATGAAGAAACTCAGGGAACAAGGGAGGAGTTGAAACATGGTCCAAGTGACAAATTTCACCCAAGACTCTTCCCTGCTGTCTCACAGACCATGGGAAGGGGATCTGTTTTACTAGGTATGTTTACACATAATCACCCTGCACTAGAAAACCTTTTATTTTCTTCTCAGTTTTCCCTCCCAGGAATCTTCCAAGTATTTCCACAACTGAGCAGATATTTAATAGCCAGGGACAAGCCTGGGATTGAAGAAAAGATATTTTCCAAGTAATTTGGGGGAGCCTGACGAGAATCCCTTACTGCTGACTGCTAACTGGGTTTTCTTCCTCTTTTGATAGATCTGGTTGTGTCAAGGAAAGTCTCCATGGACTTGATCTAACAAAGGCATGATGGATCTGACCCTGTGCAATCTTTGCCAATAAAGCTAGAAAAATGTTATATTTTTCCTCTGTTGCTGTCTTGCCAAGTATCATTTTTGCTCCCAGGAAAGACTGGCTTTGTATCATTCTAGGTGCAATGGTTACCCATCTGGGCTTGTATCTTTTATCCAACCATTTTTTTCTCCTTTTTATTGCCAAAGATTTTTGATTTATTGTGGCCCTGCTCTTTCTGAGTTAACACTATTATCTTGAAAGAAGATTTTCCTGAGCAGTTGCCATGATAAACAAAGGTTTAATTTGCAAATCTGCGTTGGGTGACTGTAGGCATTGAGCACACTTTTGGATCCCTGTTGCTCATGATTTATTATGGACCACAGTGTATCTATGGGATGCATGGGTTGCAAATTCAGAAACAGAAAAAGAGCTTCTACCCCAATTAAGCTGGTGAAACTGCCTAGAGGGGAATGGTGAGAAATGCAGAAATAAGGATGTTATTTCTGATACTCTAATGAAGAAGGAGAATCTGTTCAAACAGCTCTCCCAAAAATTCACTGTTCACCTAAAATGTGCCTGCTTTTAGGATCAACCTCCCAGGCTTGCTGGTACTGCTGTTGGTAATCACTGAGTCATCTCTAAAAAAGGTCTTTGAAGGATTTAGATTCTTTGGATAATATAGAAATCCAGGCTAGAAATGAGTGATGTGTCACAAAGCTTTCTGGCTGAACAGATTCATAGACTGGCTTGGGTTGGAAGGGACCTTAAAGATCATCCAGTTCCATGTCCTTGCCATGGGCAGGGACACCTTCCACTAGACCAGGATGGTAGGGGCTCTATCCAGCCTCTCCTTGGACACTTCAGGGATGGGGCAGACACAGCTTCTCTGGGCAACCTGTGCCAGGGCCTCACCACTCTCACAGGGAAGAATTTCTTCCTAACTTTTAACCAAATTTTTTAGCTCAATTTGTCTGTTATTTTTTAACTCCAGCACGGAAAGTTAGCCCAAAATGATTTAAGGATTTAAAGTTAAGAGTATTAGTGCAGTACAAAATATTCTCATGTTTTTCTAGTCAAACTACTAATTTCATAAATAATATTTTATGATTAATGTTTTCCCTACCAAATCACTTATTTCATTCACTCCTGTGTCCCTCTTTGTGATTCCACTGCTGGGACTGCAGTGCAATAGATGCTGCACAAACACAAGTCTGGGATGGATCCTACACAAACAGTTTCCAAGGACAAGGCAGGCAGAAGGTGGTAGGAAGAAAGCAGTATCATTTGACTATGCAAATGGAAAACTTCCAGAGGCAGACGGAGCAGTCTTCCCAAGAACACCCTGGGAACCTCCGGGCACAGCCAAGAGCTGAATTAACATCTCCTGAGTCCTTCAAAGATGATCCTTCCCCCACCCAGCAGTTTATTTTTTCATCCAAAGCAAATGAAAAGAACCCTTTGATTTCAGTGATTTGAGCAGAGTCCCAAATGCTCCCAAAAATTCATTGCTGTTTTCCCAAGCCAGAGGAGAATTTCAACCTCTACTTCTGCCAAGTTATGCCCAGAAGTTCAGGTAAAGGGTGGTGGCTCAGCAGGAGCTCTGCACCCTCACTGGCAGACAGTGCTTTAAGAAAATGGTTTATTTTTGTCACTGCTTTTAATTAACCATGGGATAAGTTGGTACCATCACTCTTTCTTTTTTTAATTTTGCAGTCTGAATACAGACATGGGTTGGTTTTTTTGCTCAGCTCACATCTTGTATTTAAATACTTAAAGGAAAGCCTTTTTCTGACAAACTCCATGATGCTATTCTTGCAAATCCAATATCCAGACTGCAGCTTACTATTATCACACTTGTACCCTCTGGGGTATTATACAGCAGAAAGTTTTGGGGAATTTTGGTGTTGAAACACAACAGCAGAGCTGTCACAGTATCATCAACATCATTCAGGTTTATGGTGTATAAAAACACCCAACCACATGGTCGGACTCTGCAGTGTAAAGCCACTGCCTCCAGTGAAATTGCATCAGCCATAAATTTTGGTCTTTAGTTTCACCTCTTGCAATGAGAGGACTCAGTTATAATTTTGCATTTTTATCATTCCCAGTAACCAGAAACCAGCAGAGGAAGATGTTAGAATTTGTAGCCCCTCTTTCCCAGAAAAGCAAGTGTTCTCTTCCTCTGTTCTATCCCTATTCTAATCCTTGTTCATCTGCAAAGGCTTTAAAGCAAATGTTCCCAAAGCACATTGAAATGCCCATACTGAGTCTTTTTGGCTATCAGCCAATTTATTCCCAGGAGGAAAACCCACACTGGTGAAGTCATCCTGGGTAACACTGCATCCAGAATGATTTTTTTTTTTTTTTGCAAATAACTTGCTGACTGATAAATTTATGTCAAAATTAACTTATGCAAGAATGTTTTCTGTTCAGTGTGTGTTTCAGAGCTGCAGAGGGACTTTGGACAAGGGCATGGAGTGCCAGGATAAGGGGGAATGGCTTCACACTGACAGAGGGTGGGCTCAGATTAGATATTGGGAAGAAATTCTTCCCTGTGAGGGTGGTGAGGCCCTGGCACAGGTTGCTCAGAGAAGCTGTGCCTGCCCCATCCCTGGAAGTGTTCAAGGCCAGGTCGGACAGGGCTTGGAGCAACCTGGTCTAGTGGAAGGTGTCCCTGCCCATGGCAGGGGGATGGAACAAGATGATCTTTAAGGTCCCTTCCAGCCCAAACCATTCCAGGATTCTGTGGAAGTCGACCTGCAGCCCCTGCTCAGCCTGGCAGTGACTGGTGGCTGGTGCTGAAGGGAAGTGGTGAAGGCAGAGCAGGTTACAAGTGGCCTTTTCTTGTCACGCAATGAGCTGCTCTCCTGTCAAATCAAAGGAGAACAAATGATCCAGTTGTTGCTGAGCTGCTGCCCATCTGTGGCTGTGTCTAATCAGAGTTAATTAGGGAGAGCTGAGTCTCTGCAACGCTCCTGGTCCCCAGGCTCCGAAGGACCCACTGCTTTATCCCGTCGCTCCCACTGCCAATTTTGGGAGCTGCCTATTATCAAGAACCAAAAGGTAGAGATTGTCCAGGATCCCTGGCAAGCTACACAAAGTATCCCAGCTTAATACTAAAGCAATGACTAATCAGGGCATCCCAGGAGGAAGCTTTGCAGCAGCTCTTGCAAGGGTAATGAGGACAATCTTCATAGCTATGACACTTTCAGCCAAGCAAAAGGCAACATTATTTTTATTTATTCTTTCCTGGAGCAGCAGGTAATGCAGATCCGAAAGAAAAGGACTTTTCCTGGGAGAAGGATGGCACCAAGGGTTTTGCAGGATGAAGAGCCACGGTTGTTGTTTTATCATAGCAGGACTAATAGCTAAATTCTATTAATTGCTGAAGGCTGTTTTGTTTGGCAAATACAGGAAGCATTTACATGGCTACGCAAGTGCTCTGGTTCCCAGTCCTTCTGAAATGGTATTATTGTAAAGGGATAACACTGATTAAGGACAGTTCCCCGAGGAAGGAGGGCCTTTTGATGACTGAGTCATTTCCTCTCCCTGCTTGACTTCAGTGAGATAGTGCTTCTCTCACCAGAGACACACACCCTTTGTAGCCAGGGACTTCTCCAGCAAGGGGGTCCAAAGCACATGCCTTAGCCTTAGGTGGAAATGCCTGAGTGCATGAGTCCTAAAGAAAGCCTTGTATCACCACAAATAGTCCAGCAGTCCAAGCAGAAACTACTTTTTTTCCCCAAAAAAATATTTTGCTTGCCAGCCCCTTTTCAAAACTCCAGGGTAACGCTGCCTTTGGCTACACCATTCTGCTAGAATAACCTGTCAGCCCTTTAATCTTTGATTTTTGTTCCCACGGACGTTTGGTAAATTAATTTGAAAATAGTGATGGGTTTGTCAAGATAAAAGGCAACAGCACTTCTGCAAACCACTGAAGTGCAGCCTTCTGCTTCTGGATGTGGTCACCTGCCACCATGAGCTGGTCAAGGCCACCAGGTCAATCAACACAGGTCAGACATCAGTAACAGTAAAAATGTTCACTCCTAAACTAGAGCAAATTCAAATTAAGGATCTAGAGGGGAAAGATTCCATGTTCTCTCACAACTGATGTGCACCAACGCAGTCCCAGCTTCCAAACCACACAAGCACCAGGGGATCTGACCATACAGGAACTTGGCAGACAAGAACAACACCCAGTCACTCCTTTCTCTTTGATTTTTTTCATATATTGCCATGGGAGATGCTTGAATGAGCTCAAGCTTAGTAGGAAAATGTCCCTGTTATCACTTTGGAGCTAAAACTGGGTTCCTCTCCACGTTTTCCCTTTTGAGGTACAGTAATTGCTCTCCAATTAGGAAGGAAACTGTACCAGCATTATTGCTCTAAAGGAGTCAGTGTTATCAAAAAACAACACATCAGGGCCTGTCCTCACAGGAAGGGAATCATAAGTAATCAGCAGAGCTATAACACAATTGGCTGCTGCTCCCTCCATGCTGAGTGCAGAAAAAAACATTTTAGGGCACTTTTTTGTAGCCAAAGCGTTTTAAAAGAACCGTGGTTCCTCTTTGACTCCCTGTCTGGCTTCTCCAAACATTGCTGTGTTTCCTCAACACAACGTAAAAAGTCCTCAAGGATACAATGCAGGGGTCCTTCCACCAGTTTGGGAAACTGGTGCCATCCCTTCCCTGAGGGCTCCACCACTTTGCACTGGGAAAACCATCCTCATTGGGTGACTTCCTCAAGGGGAAGAACTGCCTTAGTGCAGAAAAATAATGATCCTTGGGTGACTCATTTCCAAGTCACAGAAGATGCTGAGTTGGAAGGGACCCACAAGGATCATTGAGTTCAACTCCTGGCCCTGCACTGGACCATGCCCAAGAGTCACACCATGTGCCTGAGAGCATTGTCCAAATGCTCCTTGAACTCTGTCTGTTTATTCCCTTTCAGGTTACCTCCCCTGAGAGTTCTTCCTAAAGTGTGTCCCAATGTGTGTGAATAATCCCAGGAGCAGTGATAGGTGTGAAGTTGGTTCTCTTACACAACTAGTTGACATAATGGCCTCTTAACCCTGTCCAAGTGGTAAGAAAACTTAATTTCATCCATCAGGAGGTTCATCAATATCATTTGACTGTTAGATTGACCTCCATCCATCCATCCACGAACAGACTCACCCACACTACAAGCAGAGTACTTGCATCTGCATTATGTAGCAAGACTCAGCCTGAGCTCAGCATATTCTACAAAAGGAAACAGAAATACTGAATTTGGTTAATACACAGAATCTAACTGGAAGAGATGGCCAGGGAGCAGGGAATGGAGTCAAAGGAAGGCTGGTCAGAAAGGGTTTCCCATTTTTCTGGAACACAGGTGGGGACTTCTTTGTCCCACCCAAGTCAGGTGGGTTTGGGGATGTCAGGTGGTGGTGCAGGAAGAGCTGTGAAATCTGTAAAATTTGTGAAAACAAATTCTCCTGAAGGAGAATTTTAACAGCTCTTTCTATTCAACTGAGTCTGCCCTCAGCCCAGGCCTTCTGACAGTCCCTGATGGATCTGGAAAGAAAGGAATAAAACAGAAAACAAAAAGTTCTGTCAATAGACCACTTCAGAATGTTCCAATGTTTTGCTGTTTGGTGAGTTTAACCATGGATAACAAAAAGGAAAGTACATGAGTTTTGAGCTGTCAGAGAAGAGGCTGGAAAATCAGATAATGTCAGGGAGAAAGCTCCCAACGTTTTATGCTTATCATGTGTCCACAGAAATACAAATGTTTGTCCTTCGATCTCTGCTTTTCCTGTCTGTTTTCCCTCCTCTATTCTACATGGAAGTGCTCGTTGGTTAATTGAGCCCCGGATGAGCTTGGTGTCTGTACACAAAGGGATGTGATCACATCCCCCACACAACCTCCCAACCTCCAGGGCTGCCCAGAGTTCACAGATACAAAGTCTAAAAAGCCAAAGTAGGAACATCTGCTTTGCCAGGAGTCACAATTCCCCCGTTTGGTCTGATCCAGGGGTCGTGGTCCTGCAGACCTTAGCAGAAGGTTTTTACCTCAAGGGGTGCTGAGACTACTGAGCTGCTTTTACATCTCAGCTGCTCTCCCCAAAACGACTTTTGTCAGTTTGGTTGTTTGTTTTAGCGGTGATGTTTTTAAACTAAAGCCTCTCTGCCCAGAAGGCACATAAAATAAGAGGCTTTTAAAAGCCAGAGGATAAATAAAACACAACCTTGAATAAACAACAGGCTTTTGTCCTAATTTCCTGCCATTCCTTAATGGATGCTGATAAACTATCTGAATTTCTCAGCGTATTAATGCCACAATGACAGCAACACGAAACCCACAACCTCACAATAGCAACGATTTGACCAAATTGTTACCTTTTAGACAAGCAATTGTTTAATTCAAAGTGGTTTGTAGGCTATCATGGTCTCACCAGGCTCCTTTCTCTGCCCCATCACAGACTATTTGAGTGGGAGGCATTTATCAAGGAAAATGGCTAATTGGATATGTCCACTCTGGGCTAACACATTTCAGAGAAAAAAAAGTCTTGTTTGGTCAGGTAAGACAGTGCACATCATGTTTCGTTACTGATTTTATACTCACTACTCTTACTAACCAACAGTGCTTATTTTCACCCTCACCATCCCCTGCTGGTGTGTCTGCAAAAGTACAGTTGTGCCTGTCAGTGATTCCCACCATGACCACTTTGCCTTTGTTGTTTCTGGTCATTCAGTGCCCACTGGTCCATCCTGGAAGACTGTGGTTAATCCCTCCCTTCACCCAGGTTTGTGTATTTATGTATTTTTCCCTGTGTGTGATGAGGCCCTGGCACAGGTTGCCCAGAGAAGCTGTGGCTGTCCCATCCCTGGAAGTGTCCATGGCCAGGTTGGACTCGGCTCTGAGCAACCTGGTCTGGTTGAAAATGTTCCTGCTTCTTGCAGGAGGGTTTGACTAAAGATGAGCTTTAAGGTGCCTTCCAGCCAGATCTACGAGCAATAACACATAAGCTGTGAGTGCTCAGTAAGTGCCAAGACCTGTATTTAAGCACAAGAACTGCTCCTACACAACCCTCTGCCACTGTTTCACTGTAAATAACAAGGTGCCTTTTTATCATCTCGGTCCATCAGGATCAGAGCCTGAACCCAGGATTTCTGCTTCCAGCAGCTTCGATCCATGAGTCCACTCACCCTATTTGTGCGCTCGACTTTGTACCAAGGCCAAGTCAAAACAGCCTGAACACCCACCCAATGCTTTGTTTTGAGAACATTCCCAGGACACGTCACACCCAATTCATTTTTCTTTCTGAAGGTCTCGAAACAAAACAGGTGATGCTCGATAGCTTAAACACACCCCCCAAACACAGCCTGAAATAGGCAGAAAGCAAAACAAATTTACAGAAAAATACAAGTTTGGGCATGTCTAGACACAAACATTTGTTTGGTGTGTGTAAGCACTTAATTGGTATTGCTTGGCAATGGGCTACATGCTAGAGAAATTGATTTTTGCCTGTGTTGATCCATTCACTTCTCTTTATTTCAGGACATGTCTGATTTTTACCAAAGGGTGGTGATAATTTTCACAATCACATTTAATTTTGCTTCAGAAACAAGCAAAACATTTAAACAGGTCAATTCATAAAAATATACTGAAATATTTGGCATAAAATGACTCCACATACAGGAATGAAAGCTGAGAATTCAATCATTTGTTACAAGAGGAGCAAGTGAGTATCATCCTAAGGAGCAGAAATATTTGTCCACCTATTGTTTTTGTTTTCCTAAAGAATTATTTTCTCATATAAAAAGAAGAGAAGGCAGACCTTGTATCATCAACTGTGAAACAAACTCTCAGGGTATGGATTCAAGTACTGAAAAGAATAATGGGGGCTTCTTAAACTCTCATTCTAGAGAGCAAAAGGCAGACGATCTGAACTTCTGTGCCATAAAACAGGCTGAAAAAAAGAGATTTTTAATTTATAATTAATAGATATTCCAATCACAAAGGCACATTAAAGTTCTCCTGTGCTCAGGATTAACTCAAAACTAAAACAAATGGGAGCTGAGCCTTCCCCTGCCAGTCACAAGCCTTTACTTTTTCAGCCCTGCAAGTATTCTGGGCATCATATCATGCCCTCAGTCCATCCTAGGAAGCTGTCGCAGCTTGGCACAGGAGCAGCTCTGGGAGAACCAAGCCTGGCTGTGTTATGCTGAATTCCCTCAGTTATAATGATTTTGAGAAAAATATTGTTCATGAGCTACATAAACAATTTTAATTGGCTCAGGCGCCCAAAATGTGCTTTTTTTGTTTGGCTGCCAAGGTTGCTTTCTCGCTTGCTAATTATGTTTCTCTTTAGCTTTCAGCAAAAACAGGAAATAAAGAATCCATTACTCGAATGACAACTTTTCAACAAGCCAGCATTTCAACATCCATTGTGTAACTTCCGAGCCAGAGAGGAGCTAAGTGCCTCCACAGCCACATGTCCCCTCTTGCAAGGGCCTTGCCGGCCCCTCAGCTCCAAAATAACAGGGCACAATGTTTGTGTGGCTGAAACAGGCCAGAGAGATTTCTGACTGCCCAAAGAATTCCCCTCATATTCATTTCATGAATCCTGAAGATCATGTCTTTTTCCAAGGTCATGGAGGGATAGGAATGGTTTTAAACTGATAGAGGGTGGGTTTAGATTGGATACTGGGGAGAAATTCTTCCTTGTGAAGGGGATGAGGCCCTGGCAGAGGTTGCCCAGAGAAGCTGTGGCTGCTCCATCCCTGGAAGTGTTCAAGGCCAGCCTGGATGAAGTTCTGACCATCCTGGTCTAGTGGAAGGTGTCCCTGCTTATGGCATGGGATGGAACAAGATGATCTTTAAGGTCCTTTCCAACCCAAACCAGTCTGTTATCCTGTGATTCCATGTGCTGGGCAGCTGTTGGCTTTATTGAGCCACCAGTCCAACTCACCAGTCTTTTCATTTTCATTCCAATCATTCTTTGTGTCCTTAAGAAAAGTTCAAAATAAATGTATTTGCAGCTTCAAAGTACCATCATCCAAGTCAGTGGCCATGGAACTTGGTACAAACAAAGCACCCCCAAAACTGTGGCTACAGATGTAGTTTTTCTTACTTAAACTCTTCAACATAAACATTGAGGATTTACCTGGGATGTTTGAAAATCAAATTGGTGAGATTTTAGAAACAGATTAAAGTATGGTCTCTTCTCCCTTACATGAAAATATGGTGGTCTTAAGCCAGAATAGGGTTGGACTGAGGGGTGTGTGTTTTTTCCTTTTACATCTCTGTTGCTTTAGTGCTGATGTTGATTCTAAGCTCTGATTTGTTGTTGGGGACTTTTTAACAAGTCTTGTGAGTTAGGCTGTTTTTTCCCTCCCTGTCTTTTGTGGTTTGAAAACACACTTTCCAAACCCCCCAGGATGAATGCTTTGGGTACCTTTTCCCAGCTCATCTGTGGAGGAAAAGCTCTTCTTCCTCGTGTTCAGCCAACTGGGGCGCACTTGGCAAAGCAAGCAATAGGTACGTCCGACGTTGTGGGGATGAATGAGGATGCCCTTTAAATTACCTATAAACCCCTTTGACTCAAATTGCTGATGTTGCCATAGGCAATTTGCTAAGCTTATTGATCATCTTCTGTTTAAATTAAAGTTTGATGTCCTGGAACACGCTATTCAGCACAGAGAGCTAATGGGATGGGATGAGATACAGGGAAACATGCACACAGGGGAAATGGATTGTGGTCAAAAAGAAAAAGAAAGAGGGTTATATGCTGAATAGATTCCATGGGTCAGTTAGCAATAAATATTGTGGTGATAAAAGAGTCCAGTGTGGATATTGGAGGTGATGGGTTTTGCTGTGTAATTCAAGGGAAATGGGCAGCTTGTTAGAAAACTAAAGTTTCAGGGAAAGGAGGTGAAAAACTGATTGTTAAGATTTATTACAAGCTTGGTGATTTCTGCTAAATATTCAGGTTCCCCCAGGTTTTTGGTAAGTTGGGTGAGATGTGAGTCAGTACAGGCAAGAGGTGACAGGCTTCAGGTATATATTGGCCAAGGCAAATTGCGAAAGGTTGTCCCTGATAGATGTGTGTCTGTCTCTCCATCTGTCAATCACTCATACAATCATTCCTGCTCAAACAAAATAAAGCTTTGGAATGAAGACAAATCAGACTGTCATAAAGAATGAAATCTTCCTTGCTGGAGCTGTACCCAGCAGGACTGAGGCTTTTTTTACCCATGAAAATCAAGCTTGATTTAATGGGTTTTGAACTAATTATCAAAGTTTTAAATATTTTCGTTACACAACACCACATATGTCATAATGTTAATGAAACATATGCACTTGCAGGAGGGATATCAAGATTAATTCTATTCTATTCTATTCCAAAAGGTGTAACTGAGAGCACCACTAAGCTTTTCCAACCCAGACACTGAATTTTGCCCACACTGTGCTAGAAAGTAATTTGATAACCTCCAAAGCTTATTAAGGCTGAAATAGTGTTGGTAAATAATGGTCCTGTCATATGTTCACAAGCAACCTAAGCGACCTGATCTAGTACAAGGTATTCCTGCCCATGGCATGGGGTTGAGACAAGATGAGCTCTGAGGTCCTTTCCAACCCAAACCATTCCATAATTCAATGAACATCCCCTCAAGATAAGCTGACTGCTGCTGTTGGTTTTGGTAGGAAGGTGTCAGACACTCCCCTATATCTCCAGTATTGTACTGAATATTTAAGCCAATGGATCCATTAAAAAAGAGAGGTTTCAAGATATGGACTTACTCATGAGCAATCTAAGAATCCAGAATTTTTGTTTCTGACTGAGCCCGTGCACTTGGCATCAATTGCAGGACACACGAACAGCTTTAACTTGCTGGATGGGTGGGAGTCTTGTTCCTCTGTGCTAAAAAGTCACTGAAGGGACCTCTAGACTTGGTCTTGCCTCACGTATGCACCATAAATGAAGATGCTCTCAAGCTGCCTCTTTACATTCAGTTCTTATCTGTTTCTGCTGTCTGGCGTGGTCATCCCTGCTGAAACAATTCCTTTGTGATTTGCACTGTGGGTTAAATTCTCTATATCCTCCTGTGCTGCCTGGGATGACATTCTCCTGGGTGTACATTCATAGAATGGTTTAGGTTGGAAGGGACCTTTAGAGGTCACCCAGTCCCACTCCCTTCCACTAGATCAGGTTGCTCAGAGCTCCATCCAGGCTGTCCTTGAACACTTTCAGGGATGGGGCAGCCACAGCTTCTCTGGGCAACCTGTGCCATGGCCTCACCACCCTCACAGGGAAGAATTTCTCCCCAGTATCCCATCTAACCTAGCTCTCTGACAGTGTGAAGCCATTCCCCCTCATCCTGTCACTCCAGGCCCTTGTCCAAAGTCCCTCTGCAGCACTCTTGTACAGTCACACAGTTCATACCCCACCTGTGCTCACACAGCTCTGGAACAAAGCCCTCACTTGCTCCACACCCACAGTATCCCTTCTGTGGAAACAAAGAAAGCAGTGAGGTTTAAATTGCTGTGAGAAGCAGACAAACCCAAAGGCAAATATTTCACCCAATTTCTGATCCAAGTCCAAGGAGCCCAAACAACCCAAGCACAGGCTCAGCCACCGAACCCTCAGAGCTGCTGCGTGTGAGGCGGGACCCGGCCGTGATGCCCGGGAGGAGCTATCGCAGGAACCATCTGTGCACAGGCAGCTCTGCAGGAAACCCAGCCGGCCCAGCACCCATTTTTTATTATTATTTCCCTCCCCTGACAGTTTTCTCCTTGACACTTTCCCGAAACGGCACCGGGGAGGAAGCAAGTTGTCAATTGAAAATCATCACTCGTTATTAGCCCTGGAATGCAAAGTGCTTTAGTTAAGAGCCAATGTGTATTTAGTGCGCATTTATTTCCTGTAGGCACAGTTAGCAGGAAATCTATTTGAAATAGGAATAATTATAAGAGTACAGTGGGTGCTTTTAGAATCATTTAGATTGGAAAAGACCTTTAAGATCATCGAGTCCAACCCTCCAAGTTTTCTTGAGAGGGGTAATTTTTGTCTGGCCAGAAATTCACGCTCAGCATTTTGGTGAATTCTCAAAAACACACAAGGGTTTGAAATAGGAAAAAAAAAAATCAGTTAGTGGCCAAACCCTCATAAAACTTTAAATGAGTCACAGAAAAGCAATAGTGTACAATGTACCTGTAGGATCTCAGTGGATTCTTCTCTAACAAGGCAAAGCCAATCCCACCTTCCAAATTAAAGTTATATTTTTCCCATGGGTAAATAGTGACTGAAATAGCCATTAATTCTAAAAGAATGGCCATTAATTTTAAAAGAATGGCCATTAATTCTAGAAAAGCCACAGAAAATACAGAAAATATTTCTGAGGTTGCAAAATATCTGATTGTTCATATTGTCAATGCAATATTAGGGCAACTATCCCACCTGGAAAAGGTTTTTCCTCTGCCCAGGCCACTGGCTATATAATTATTACATTTCCTATTATGTGAAATAACCAAAGTATGTTTAGAATATTCCCTGAACAATTGATATTGATAAAAATCTTCCTAGATTGAAACTGTAAATCTATAAAACAAATCTAAAATCTAAAAAAAACGGTAAATAAGGTTTATTGATTCAATGAAGACAATGTTATTTTAAGAGTCTGGTCCTATGTCTAAAAAAAGACCATATTTCAGCCTTTCCCCAAATATAAACTTAGAATAAGCATTAAGTATGTAATTTCTGTCAATTCTGCTGTGAAAAAGACCACTGGATTTTGTTTCATTCCAGGAAGGCAGCAAGAAACTCTTCCAGAAGATGCTCCAGAACAGGCTGTCCAGGGCAGTGATGGATTCCCCATCCCTGGGGGATGTAAAAGCCAGGTAAATGTGGGGACATGGTTTAGTGGTGGCCTTGGTAGTGCTGGGAGAACAGTCTTAGGGGGTTTTTCCAGTCTAAACAATTCCATGATTCTGTGCTGAAGCTTCTAGCTATGGCTACACAACCAGTATTTCGCTGGGACGCTTTAACAGCACTGGTAAATATTCCCTATTAAGGTCTCTCCAGAGCTTTCTACTCAGCAGGTAGTAAAGGAAATAGGAAACCAGACCTCAGGAAGGCAGAGAAGAAACCTCTGAGTCTGGAGGAGAATTTCCCAAAGCAGAAGTCCCTGCAGTAAACTGGAAAGTTGGGGATTGTCCTGCCCTGCAGCCCTGCAAATGCAGAGGAACTTGGCGGCAGGGGGGGGGGGGGGGGGGGGCAGAAATTGTGCAATAAGCTCAATCAGCACCAAAATGAGGAAGGAAATAATGTGTTAAATGATTTAATTCTCTGAGTTCTCTTTGTTCCTCACAGATAGACCCAGAACTGGGGCTGATTACAGTGCCTTGTTTTGATTAACAGAGGGAGATCTGAGAGGGAGACATTTCTATCAGTTTCAAAGAGTTGCCACATCTTGTATTTCATTTTCACAGCAGGGTCATGAATTCAAAGAGCATTTATCTTTCATTCTTTATAGCTAAAAAATTATTCTCAACGATGCCAGTTTAGTGCTGGTCAACTCCACTGACCTTATATATTCTGTGCTTCAGTGGAATTACTCCATATTTACACCAGTGGAAATAGGTGGACTTTATCTGATGCTAAATGAATTTATGAGTTTTGAGTACTCTGTGCATACTCGTTCCAGTTCTTGGGGAATTTGATGGAATTTAAGCGTGATCAATTATTTTAGTTGTGTTTTAGCTTTCCATATTCCATCAGTCAGGTTTACCATGTAATGCAGTCAGAATTTGGAAGTTAATGGGCCAAGTGCAGCCTCAGGAGCAGCCTGGAATGCTGTTGAGATCGAGTCCCCCCCCCCCAGACCATCACTCCTTCTGCCAAATCTGAGCTCCTCTGTTCTGCTGCAGGAGATTAAAGCAACATTTCTTTTGTACTGCCCAGTAATCTTTATGTTTGGTGGTAAAGTTAATGTACAGCATTGTCATTCAAGCCATTTCACAGCAAAGAGCCCTTGGAGCATAAAGAGGGGCTGTTGTTACCAGCCCAGAGCAGCTCTGAAACAGCAAAATGGAAGTGAAAGCATCACACACCCACCCATTCCTTGGTTTCAGAGGATGTGGGGAGCAGAGAGTGGACACTATCCCTATCACTGCTAAATGATTCACTAAAAATTGAGAATTCCTGCTGTAACTACTAGAAAGCACCTCCACCCCTCCCGAATCTCCAATTTTCAGGAAATGCAATTTGGTGAAAAGGGAAACGGGGGAGAAATGTATATTAGACAACTCAGTTCTTTAGTGTGTGTGTTCCTTTTCACAAGGAGACAGGCTTGCAGAGCCTATTAGCTGTTCCACATTCACATCCATTGGGAAGGGGAATTAGTTTCTGGCAGGCACACAGCTGCTGGATAACACAAAGGAGAGACTTCTTTAATCTTCAGCAGCAGCATAGCAGTGTCCAGGCTTGTCAGAAGCTGCAGGAGGAGTGATGGCCATGCTGCTGACAGCCTTCTAATTGGGTAGAAGAAAGAAGCTCAAAAGGATGTGTTTGTGCCAACAAGTGTGGCTTGACATCAAGAGGGCTCTGCTGAGCAGTGGAGAGGGGCAGTGTGGCAGTGCTGGACGTGGGCCGAGCCCAGCAGGGCTGGGGTCTCACAACCAGCAGAGCTCAGTGGTACTGAGCTTGGCTGTGGTGGGGAAAGCAGAGAAGACACTGTTTGAGTGGAATCAGAAGCAATCAGAAGTGGTTGGCCTGGCTGCTCTGCCTGTGTCCTCAAGCTCCCAAATTGCCTGGAATCATAGAATCATGGAATGTTTTGGGTTGGAACGGACATGCAAAATCATCTAATTTCATCCCCACACAAGCCATAGAAGATGGGAGGTGCAAGAGCCACAAGCACTGGAAACCATTAGATTTTCCCATAAGTCTTCCTACTGCTCCTCCAGTTCTTTTGCTTTGTACGAGGTAGGCATCAGCGCTCTCAGTTCTACCTGCTGAGATCCATCAGCCTAGATCCTCTGGGATCCAGCAAGAATCCACCAGGACTAGCCCCTGCTTCTCCAAAGGCACTGCAAAGCAGCAACAGAGTTGACAGAAACTTCACACCGAAAAACACAGACAGCTGTCTAATACTGCCTTCACTTAAATATTAACAGGAGATGCTGAATAATTCCACCCTTGGACCTCCATGGAAGGCTGGCTGATACCTCTGTGATAAGAGTTATTACACCTGTCTGTCACTGTGCTCAGGTAACTCCACAACTGAGTCAAAGGGGAATTGAAACCACAAATTAATTTGAGTGCGCTCAGCCCCTGTGGTTGTGGAATTAAATGCCTGCTCTAAATATAAATAAAGGCTGAAGAGCTCGCTGCCTAAAATGTCTGGGAGAGAGCTGTAGTGCAGGCAGGTCGAGAGGCATCTGGCCTGAGGTGCAGGCAGAAAATGCAGGAAAGCATGTGCAGGCTTTGCTGTTGTTCTTGATGACCAGGAAGAGAAGCTGCACCTTCCTGGTGATAATCTGGGTTGTGGCATCAGTGGAAAGGTCCATAAAAGGAAGAGCTCCAGCGAATGGTGCACTCTAGAGCACAATGTCTGTTCTTCTTCTGGGTGTATTTCTACCCGAGAATGGCCTCAATTGTGTTTTCTGTGGTACCAGGTCCATGCAGAGCTTCAGCAGTGGGACAGTGTGAAATTCTCTGCCAGCAAACCTCTCAGCATCCCATCACTCCCCCTTGGGCTCACACCTGACTCCTCCACATCCCGCCAGAGAAAGGAGATGGCTCTGCCAACAGCTGTGCAGGTGCTCCAGAGGTGAGCCAGGCGCTCCAGAGCCATGGCTGGTGCAGAGAGCAAGGAGGCGGGACAAGGCACGGCAGATTCCCTCCTGGATCACACTCTGCAGCCCACTGAAGGCATAAGGATTGCACCAGGATAACTTCAACCCTCATGGACAAGGTCACAAAGGCTCTATATTTTAAAAATGTGTCAGCATTGATGAATACTACAGTAAACAGCTTGATGGGGCCACTGTGAAGAGGAGATGTAGTAACAGCATGGAAAGACACCAATTTTGCTGCAACCAGTGCTGTTTTCTCCCTGGAAATGATACTTATCCACAGATTTGCATGCATGGGGAGAAAGCCAGACAACTCATACCCATGGCATTCAGAGCCAGCTAATAATTTGGTCAGTGATGGAGTGCAGCATGTTCTACTAACATCTGCAGGAACGGGAAATGTACCCGTCCAATTTTCTCCTCTACGCCAGCCACAAAGGGAGACCACTCCAATTATTTTTCAGACAGAATTAAGGCTGATGTTTACCATTATCTCCCTGGTAACCCTCTCCTCATGACTACATTATGCAACATAATTGTAAAGCTGCCTCAGCTCACTGGAGTTGTTATTAAACACACTCTGCTGGCTTTTTTTTTTCCCAAGGTCAAGGTTAGTAATTAGGTGGCTGCTATGCCTGGGACAGAGCCTTGTTAGGTAGGAAAAAAATAAAAAGCAATTTAAAGGATGCATCAGACACTCCCAGGTGATGAAATTTCGTTGGAGCATCAGCAGACCTGCTGAAGGTGGGCCAGTGAAGGGGGTGGATTAGGGAATATAACGTGGTCCAGCACACAGGTCTATGGATGAAGCTTGGACAGACTCCAGTGTGAAGCATCAGACGAATTTCTAACGGGAATGTGGGAAAATAGGTGGTGAGGTTTGAAGCTGAGCTCAAGCTTCTGAAACAGAGGGGTGAATGTGGCTCCTCTATGCTGCAGTTTTAATTTGAGCTGGTGTGACAACAGTGAATTGAGCTGTTTGTTTTATTTCTGACTGTTTGTTTTATTTCTGGCTCTTTTTCCAAAGGTCCACCATCTAGTCCAATAATGCTTGGCCATTATTTGTGTCATGTTATCGCGCATGGCAGGGGATTGGAATGAGATGAACTTTAAAGTCCCTTCCAACCCAAACCATTCCACTGGTTATCCAGTCCCACAGTCCATGTGTTTTTGGGGGTCTGCCTGTGCAATGGAGTGGCACAGCCACTCAGTCTCACTGATTCAGCAGTTGGTGTGAACGAGGTGACACCAGACTTTCTTGTTAGCTCCTAATGTGCTTAATTAGGGAAGATTGCTTTATTTCTTGTTGAAGCCCCAAAAGGAATTAAAAGCAGAAATAACAACATTACAAAGGGGAACAGGAGGACCGCTAGGTTCCTGGAACGATGTCAGACTTCCTAGTAATCTTGCTGATTAGTGCCAAGGTTTCTGCATCTACCTGGTGACTCTCTCAGGAGATAACACAAAGGAGTGTGTTGGCTGGAGCCAGTGGGAATCTGGAAAAGCTACTTTTGTTTGGGAAACAGCTTGGAAAGCAGCAGAAGATTAAACTAGATGACCTGCAAGTCTGTATGTGCCTCTGTGTGTTTACTAACAGACAACAGACACAAATGCATAATTATATACATATAACATAGAAAAACATGTAAAAATGGATCCATATGTATAATTGCATAAACATATAATTATATTTACACATATGTGTGTCTGTATGTATAAACAGGACAGCCTGAGCTACAGTTTCTGGTTGTCTCTGTCTCCCTGTGAAATGTTCCCTGAGGGAATTGCTTTCCCAGTCACCATTTATTTTTCTAAACTGAAAGTATTTGTGGATCCAACTCAAAGCCCATTTCAGTTCAGATATGTCTCTCCTCTGACATGAATGGCTTGGGATGAGATGTTTAACACCAAAGTCCAAACTATCCCCAGTACCCTACCGGGGTCATTCCCATGCACCAGCATAGCAGAGAGTATTTACCATGGAAAAAGGGGAAATTACTTGAAAGGACTGTGCTGTAGAGCAGGAGCCCTATGAAAACCATGACAGGCTAATTGGATATGGCTTATGTGCAAGGCAGCAAGGGCTCGATGGCAGCAAGAGAAATCAATAAAAGAAGAGAGAGGAAATGGGGAGGAGAAACCTTTCACATTTTTGCAGTGAAATATCCCTTCATCTGACTGCCTGTAACTTACTTTTCATCACCCCTGATGTGATCTGCAGTTGGAGATTTCTCTCAGCTATAAACACAGTGAGGGGCTGGGTGTTTTTTTCTCATCTTTGTTGCTCGTGGAAGAAAATAAGGCAAAACAAAACAGAACTTTGTAACTGTTCAAACCTCTTTATGCAGCAGGATCCTTATCTAACGTCTGGACCTCAGAGTCCCAGGGCAAACCTCACCCTGAGTGTGGTTTTTATTGTTCTGGTTTGTTTTCTTCCAGTTCAAAGAAAAGGTTAAGCCCCAAAAAGAGAAGTGTGTCCTTGGTCAGGAGTCTGTAAGCTCTCTGAGTCACACTTTACCGAAAGCCTCCCAAGTGCATTCAAGTCAGTGCATGTGGTCATCGCTCAAGGACAGCTCCTTATCCTTGCTACCCTGTCCCTAGGGAGGTTAGAAAAGGTACTAATTATTAGGATAATGATGAGGAGTTCTTGATATGAAAAAACCAACAACATTGAAACAGCACTTGTGGAGAGCACACAGACCAGACCAGAACTCACTGGCTGAAAAAGAAATTGAGAAAGAAAAAGATACATGAAAAGGGAATAAATACATATTTTTTGCCTTTGAATTATGTAGTGCTTTTCATGCCATTAATATGCCATGGTGGTGATATGAGTAACTATTGATGCAGGTTTGATTCTCCAGTGGCACATTCAAATGTCCTGGTTTATATTCATGGAATCGTGGAATTGCAGAGTGGTTTGGGTTGGAAGGGAATTTGAAGAACATCTAGACCCAACCCCCAATTTTCTCCTCAAATATTCTGTATTCTTTAGCAGAGACCAAGGTCCCAACTTGTTCTGCAAGGTCAAAGTTGTGCTCAAAACACTCAAACCAACCCAAAATTTCCATTTCTCCAGAGTCTTATCTAAAGGGCAGGCATGTCAAGGCTTCAGTCCAGTGTGTAGTGGGAAAGAGGAGGATTTTGCAAATAGGTAAATTGAGGATTGGAGTGGAGCAGTGATTATTCAAACACCACATGGTGGGTCAGCAGCAGAACACAGCCCAAATTACAGAAATCCTTATTCCTTTCTGCCACCTTTCATGTTAATTGTTCACCCTTTAGTCATGGTCCTGAGTTTCTCTCCCCTAAAAAGCATTACCAGAAAATCTAGGCCACCATCACTGAGATTTAATTCTTCTGTCTATGCAGAGACTTCAATCTTCATAAACTGCATTTTTAGGCAACCAGCATTACTGGCTATTGAGGGCAGCAAAGTTAATCTTACTGAACACAGACTTCTCTAAATGAGGCTGACCTGAAATATCTCAGTAATATCCATAAGCCATAGGGGGAATAAAGCTGGGATATGCTAAAGAACAACCTGAGACTGTATGATGATGATGATGATACTATGGCCTTCCAAAACCAAGCTGAAAATACTCAGAGTCCAAGAGGGTCGTGAAACAGGCACACTGGGCTCTTTCTTTAAATTACACCACTCATAGAAATAATGCAGTTTTACATTAAACATTTACATTTACATTTACATTAAACTGTGAGAAACATCTTCAGTGAGAAACATCTAGAAAAGTCCAGCTGACTTCTTTGAGGCACATTATTCCCCTGAATGCTAAATGTAGTTTCTAACAGCAGATTTGACCTCAGCCATGCTCCAATAATTAGCCTATAGCATGATCTTTGTTAATAAAAGTTAATTGAAACCAAAACTCATCCCTTAGGATTTTCAATCAATGAACACACACACACACACACACACACACACACACAAAGCTACACTAAAAACCACTGGAAAATCCAGCTTCACAGAGAACGGGACAATGGAAAGAAAAGCCCTGACTAAAAATAGTGCAAGTCTTTTTGTCCCTGGGCAGGAAATGTCGGCACCACCAATTCCAGGGCTGAATAACGCTTTGTCTTTGTGAACGTTATTCAGCGGGATGCAAAAGTAAATCAACAGCCAATTCTGCTGAGGAAAGTAAACATTTGCAGATGGGAAAATTGAGGCAAAGAGGTATTAGGGGACTTGCTCGAGGTGAAGAAAAGAAGTTGCTCATGATTATTGGTCATCTGTTCTGGTGGGACAGAAAGTCCTCAGCTGGAAATGCCAAATTTCACTGTCCAGAGCAAGAGTTTAGTATATGTAAACCCAATAAATGAAAATGGAATTGTCCCATGTTTTTGTTCCTCAGAACTATTAGAAGATGCAGGTCTTGGTCAGCATTCTGAGGACCTGCTTGCTGGGCTTTTTGCTGCAAATCCAGATTTTTTTTCACTTTTCTTTGCTCGTGACTTTACCTGGTATCTCCCCTTCATAGGACTGAGAGAAAACAAGAAATAATCTCACAGTTTAATTACAATTATTTTAGATGAGGAAACAGGCAGTGCTATCAGGCCCATGGAATGATCCCAGCACTATCACAAGTTCAGTGCTTCAAGATCTGACTTATTCTAGCCAAGTTTGTTCTGGATCTGACTGAAAAAAAATAAAACACATACAAATTCTCCTCTTCAGCTTCTGTATTTCAAGCTGCTCCACTGTTTTTTATACAGAAAAACTTTCTGCAAGTCAAGGGATTAATCTGGCAAAGCAGAGAATGTTCCTGGTCTGTCCAGCAATGCGTGTGCTCAACTAGGAATATGAGAAATATCTCATTAGATTGGAGGTGGTCTGACCAAAGCAAGGAATTGTAAATCCTTAAAAATTGTTTTTTTCCAATAATCACTGGCCACTGTGTATTATAAGTCTTTGTTTTTATGTTATTTTTCTGAGGAATTAAGTAATTCCTTAGGTGTTTTCATCCCTCATCAAAACTTTTGAAGCAGTTGATCTCTTTCAGATACATTAAGGGACAGAGTTCTTAAGTATAATAATTTCCTGTGAATTTTGGAAAAATAAATAGAAGGGAGGCAGCAGGCCAGTATGTCTGTAGTCTGTGCACAACTTACGAAAGCAGAACATTTACTGGCGTCATAGAATTGTTCACATTATTCCATCAGGAGTTATTCAGAATGTGAATACCCCAATCACCAGGAAAATTTTGCTTCAGAGTTTATACTGTATTAAACCTTGAGACACAAAGCAAGAAACCAAGCTCATAGAAATGTCTTCATTTTTTTTTTAATGTTTGATGTCCTTATGGATGTTTTTGAGCCACCTTTAAATTCAATTTCTGATTTTTTTAAACCAAGTAAAGTTCCTGGCAGATTTTTTTGGGCACTTTAAATATTCAGTCTTCTGGAAAGATTTATATTTTACTTTTCTGATCACAGGGTAAATACAGCAGAAATTAAATAGTCATCATATAATTCAATCCCATCTGTGAAAACCTAACAAAAGAGCCTTTTCCTTTAACAGAAATAAGAGTGACTGTCATGTTGTAATAGCTTAAAATACATTGGAGATAATGTGTTTAAAGAATTAGAAAGATGTGTTCTAATGACCAGTGATGGCTCTAAGGTATTGCAAGAGCTTGGTTCAAAGACCCTTGAAAGGAATAACAGTCCTTCTGCTGACATTATTAATCTTTGAATCTGGCTCATTAATAAATTGCAGATATTATATCCCCAGCTGCCAAAAAGCTGAAAAAACCCGAGAATCTAGTCATAAAAATAGACATCAAGTGAATTTCTCTTCTGGGAATTAAAATAGAAGCAAAGTGTTTCTACTACTGCTGTCTAGTGCTTTATTATAGATATTTTCTTACAGTTTTTAAAGGAATTAACAGGGCAAGCAGTTCATCTCATGCAGAAGTCTGCCTCCAGCAAGGGCCAGTATCTAATGCCAAAGAGACTGGGAAAGGCTCGAGTTGCTGTAATAGTTTTCACTCCGACGCTGTAAATCAGTCCTTTCCGGGATGTGCTGTGCTGATGGAGAGGAGGAAGGGTGGGAGGGAAAACAGAGATATCCAGGCAAGACTTTCTCATCTTTAGCTCCTCTGTGATTAATTACAGATCGATACTTCGTACTCACCGGCTTTTATCGCTCATTAACATCAAACGGTGTCAGGGTATAAATTTGTTAAATGAACAAATGAACTGGGGGACGTTACAAGAACTGGGGGATGGCGGGGAGCAAACACCCGCAAACGTTCACTCGAGGGATATAAATGAAACACGACTGAGCTGAGCAGTTTGAACTCTGGGTGGGAAAATAATGCTTAGGGATCTTTACATGTGGATCTCAAAGCACCGTCCAAACACACGCAGGCATGTGCACACACATGTAAGAGAAGGAGAGGGCGAGGAGAGGGATAGTGAGTGTCGCTCTGGTCCTGTGTGGGGCTTGGGAAGGCGGCAGAGCACAGAGCCAGGAGCTTATTTTTTCCCAGCCCTTGGGATGATTTCAGGTTGCCCACCCAGCCAGCGTTAGCAAAGGAATAATAAGGGAGGAGAAAGCCTTGGCGGCCCGCAGCCCCGGCTCCCGAGAGCCCCGTTCTGCCCCTTTAAACAACCCATCGAGCCGCGACGCTGCCGCTCGCCCCGCCGAGCCCCCAGGGGTGCAGTTAAAGAAAACGGGCATCTGTCTCTTTAAAGCGTGATTTCCTCCCATTGTATTTGAACCGCGATCAGGAAAAAGGAAATGAAAGCAGAGCCCCGGGGGCCGAACCGCGCAGTAATAACCCCGCGGGGCTGCGGGTCCCGCCGCCCGCAGCGAGCGCCGGGCGCGGAGCAGCCGCGGTGGCGGCCGCGGCCACCGCCCCCCGCCCGCGGGAGCGGGAGCGGGATCGGGAGCGGCCCCGCCGGCCGGGGCGCGGGGGGAGCGCGGCGGGGATGGGAGGTCAGAGCTGCGGGCGGGGGCAGTGCGGGGATGGGGGTGGAGGGGGGAGAGGAGGGAGGTGCGGGGCCGGAGCGCAGCCCCAGCGCCTGTTTGTGTCTGTGTGTCGGTGCTGCAGGAGGAAATCCTGTGAATGTCATCGCGGGCCGGCGAGGGAGCGCGGCTGGAGACAAGGCTCCGCGGGCAGACACCCTGTGCGCGGCCGGCGGGGGCAGAGCCCACCACCGGCACGCCACAAAGGAACCGGCCCTGCCAATGTCATCGGCCATCGAGAGGAAAAGCCTCGATCCTTCCGAGTAAGTGGCCGCTTTTTCTGACCGGTCCTCCCCCCTCTCCATCTCCGCTGCCGATCCTTCCTCAAGAGGCTCCCGGTGCCACCCCGTCCTCCCCGACGGAGCCGCCACTGGCATTGTGTGCCCGGCAGCCCCCCAGGGCTTCGGCACCAGCCCTCGCTCCTCGCTGCCCCCGCACTGGAACCGCACCGGGATGCCCGGCCCGCGGGGCTGGCGGTGGGGAAAGCCCCCCAAGTTGTGGGAAGGAGCAGCCGGGAGCAGACAGACGCACCCCCCACCCCGGGCAGGGAATGTCCCACCCGCTCATCCCACCCCGGAGTGCTGGAGATGCCGCGCTGGCGACACCGAGCACCGGCGGCCGGGATGCCCCGACCCGCGGGGCTCACGATCTGGGGGAGGTTGGGAAGAGCCCCCCGAGCAGTTGGGAGCAGCCGGGAGCAGGCAAACGCACCCTCCCCCCCGGCCCCGGGCAGGGAATCTCCCACCCGCTCATCCCACCCCGCGGTGCTGGGGATGCTCGGAGGAGCCGCATCGGGGACACCGGGCACCGCGCTCAGGCTGCCCCGACCCGCGAGGCTGGCGGCGTGGGGGAGGTTGAGGAGAGCCCCCCGAGTTGTGGGAAAGAGCAGCAGCGACAGCAGAGAGGCGCAACACACACACACACACGCACACACCCGCCAGGCACCACTCATCCCACTCCGGGGTGCTGGGGATGCTAGGAGAGAGGGAGAGAGGGAGAGCATCCTGCTTCCCAAGCCTGAAGGTTTTTCAGGGAGGGAAGCCTCCCTGCCCCATCCCTAGGGACCCCCTGTGCCCCATCCCTGGTCTGCCCAGCTCGCTGCAGCCCATCAGTGGAAGGTCGGGGCTGTTTTATCTGCGGGTGCCCAACTTCCACGTTTTCATAATGCAACTTTCAAGAGCTCGTAGAAGCTGCTTTGGTGGGGGCTGGGTGTTCTGCTAAGGGCATGGAGAGAGACTTGATGGCCGGGATGTAGGAGTTGAGAATTTCCCTCGCAGGGTTTCCCACTCAGAGAAGGGACTGGCTCCTGTACCCCGATCCAGGCTTTTGGGCTGTGCTCCTGCTGTCCCGTCCCCCCTGCACAACCAGGGATGGGAGCTCAGCACAGACCCAGGGTCACTTCAGCCCTGCACATGCTAATAACTGCGCTTAGGCTTGTTTGGAATCATGATAAGAGGGAAGAAAAAAAAAAAGAATTATAAAATCTTCATTTGCAGATAACGCTTTGAACATCGCTCAGAGTAAATTGAGTCATTCATGGTTTGTTTCCTGTGAGATACTAAAAATGCCATTACTTGGAGCCCAGAGTGAACACATGGGAACTGCTGCTTTTGGGGATTAAATCACTTCACTCCATGTCACATCTGATGTTTTACATGTTACATTTTCTCTTCTTTTATGCTGATTTTTAAGAAATGCTAATCCAAGCTCCTAATGATGTCCAGCTTTCAACTACAAAGTTTTTAAATCTTTATTTATTTACCTGTCTTGTGTTCTAGTGACTTAAGTGCTGGCTTAGGAATCTATGGACATCAAAAAGCTTAATATGTAAACCAGGAATGCTGTTCTGCATAAACATCCGTTGGGCTGTTCTGGAGTTTAGGGCTGTCCAAGAAACCTGGCTTGGGATTCCCAAACACCCCTCAGATGGAATATTTTGGGATGCATCTGAAGTTTCAAATAAAGAATAATAAAGGATAATGATGTGTGTTTCCTATTGGAAGGCTCTCAGGAGTTGCCAGAATGGAGCCCACACATTAGGAAAGGCAGTAATGGAGCCCAAAAGGATAAATTTGGAAAAACCAGGGCCTAATCATGAGTTCCCCATGATTTTTAATGAAAACTCACAGAATAGAGAGTTGGCAGGAGAGGGATATTACCACACAACTTGCAGGGCACAGCAGTTTAAACTTAGAAGAGTGAAAACCAGAGCAGAATATAACCAGATAATATCTCAGGGCTCAGCTTGCCTAAATAAAAACTGCAGGATCACTTTCTCAGCTTAGAAGTTCTTGATCAGAGGTCATTCCTCCCTGCTGAAGAAAGTCATTTTTGCCCAGAAAACTGCTGATCCAGTAAATAAGCAGGAGTAATATAATTTTTTCCTGTTGCCTGTTGGAAACTGTGAGCAGCCAGCTCCTTCTCCATCAGTGTAGGTCTCCTCTGCCCCCACCAGCCCAAGGGAGGACGGACCAGTGACAAACAAATTGCTGAGGGACTCTGTGTTAGAGCAAGAAACCAATAACATGGAAAAATTTGGGGGTCCCCTCTAGTTCCCACAGGTTTGAAATTAAGCAAGTGCTTAGAGGATGGATCTGATAGACTTTTAGTGACTTCCATGGGGTTTGAGTGAAGCCAAAACCTTACAGAACTGAGCTCAGGCACCTCCCTTTGAATTTTTTTGCTGTTCTTTTTTTTTCCTTCTCTTAACTTGTAAAATTACCCAAAAAGACAAAGAAGAGAATCCCTTAAGAAAATAGTTTTGAAGAAAATTCTTGCTTTATCCCCAGGTATTACCAGAACCATCTCAGATTTCAGAGCTTTTTAAAAAAGCAACAGCATAAGGTGCTGCATAGTCAATGCTAACATCACAATAAAGATTTGTGTGTCTAATGTATAATTCCAAGTAATTGCTTGAGTATAGAGACCCATCCCAGTGGATTCATGTCCTTGGCTAAGGCAAAAAAGAAGTCCTGCACTAACATGAGGTAAAATTCTGGCTCTGTTAAAACCAGCAGTGAATCTCAAACCAGTTCGGCACTGGTCTCATCTGTTGCATTTATTCATTTCATGCTGTTCAGGGAAATGACATCCTCAGACTCAGTCTTCAAATTTACATTTCCCAATGGAAAGTGTAAAATCCCTCAGGTGCCTTTTTTAGTCCTTTAGCCCTTGGTGAGATGGAATAAAAACAAGGATATAATCCCTATTCCAACGTGTTTTATTTTGCTTTTCCTTCTCCTCACACAGATGCTTTCAGATCAGAGTTGATTTTCCAACTCCAATGATTCTCTCATTCCCTCAGGGAGCCAGTGGATGAAGTCCTCCAGATCCCCCCTTCTCTGCTGACATGTGGAGGGTGCCAGCAGAACATTGGGGACCGGTATTTCCTGAAGGCCATCGACCAGTACTGGCACGAGGACTGTCTGAGCTGCGACCTCTGTGGCTGCAGGCTCGGCGAGGTTGGGAGACGCCTCTACTACAAACTGGGCAGAAAACTCTGCAGGAGGGACTATCTCAGGTACACAACCCACTCCTCACACCCTCAGCCCTCTCCTTCACATTTCAGCTTTGCTTGTTCATTTAGTGAGTACAGCGAGGAATAAGGAATTGATTTTTAATTGCTCTTAAGGCCCGACAGCAGCCGGGGGTGTGACACAGCTCGAGTTTGAGATGTGGACTCGTACCATACTTGTAGAATCCCAGAACGGTTGGGGTTGGAAGGGATCTTAAAGATCATCTCGTTCCAACCCCCTGCCACGAGCAGGGACACCTTCCACTAGACCAGGTTGCTCCAAGCCCCGTCCAGAACTTCCAGGGATGGGGCAGGCACAGCTTCTCTGGGCATCCTGTGCCAGGGCCTCACCACCCTCACAGGGAAGAATTCCTTGCCAATATTTAATCTAAACCCACCCTCTGTCAGTGTGAAGCCATTCCCCCTTGTCCTGGCACTTCAAGCCCTTGTCCAAAGTCCTTCTCCAGCTCTCTTGGAGCCCCTTTAGGCACTGGTAGGTGTTATAAGGTCTCCCCAGAGCCGTCTCTTCTCCAGGCTGAAACCCCCAGCTCTCTCAGCCTGTCTTCATAATTTTGGGTTTCATGTCCAGATGCTTTATGGTATTGCTGGGATTCTTCAGTAACTTATAGATAAATCCAAAGGTTATCTGTGTTGGTTAGATAAAAAACTTGGAGTTGTTTACAGTTAAGTCTTTAAAATCTTGTTTAAAAAAAGGCATTTTTTAATGGAAACAAAAGCATTGCTACATGTGGTGGATAAATCAGAATTATTTGATAATGTGAAGAACATAGTAAGAGCTCCTAGAACTTGAGGTTGTTGGCATCTTGTGGTCTGCACAGACATAACCCCACAGCTCCAGGTGAACCCCACAGGGTCAGTGTTGTTACTTGTTTGGGTATTTTCGTTGATAACCCTCTGCCTGTCAGTTTTTCCCAAAATTTGTAAGTAGAAGGATTAGTTGGCGATTAAGATATTTCATAAAAATTGGTAACAAAGGATCTTTACATTCTTGAGTACAATTAAAATGTGTTCCATTTCTTCTGGTTGTGTTCCATTTCTTCTAATGGATCCCTAACGTGTCAGGGAACAGAATAATGATATTTAATGGTATTTTTCCAGCTATTTCACTGAAGGCTGATTTACCTGCCAATAAAAACTATACCAGAATCTCAGTGGACTCCCTAATTATGCTGTCCCTGAGCTTTGCTGATGGGAATTTTGCTAAGCTGAAAGTAAGGACTAAGTTCTGCTAATGGGACCACTTGTAAATCCATCAGTGATCCAGTGTTAATTAGACTCCCCGAATACTTTTCATCTTAAAATGGAAGCAACAGGAAGTATGGCAATAAAATTAATGCATTTCCTTGCAGTGAAATTCAATCCATTTATTTAATAATGCAACAGATAATATCTTCCCCCGTTAATGAAAAATTTGGCAACCTTTGTGTAACCTTAGCATTACTTTTGTTGGGCAGAAGCGAACAGTGACATCTCCTGGTAGATGAAAGAAATTATGTTCTTTCCCTTTAATCCTTTCCTTAAACTACAAAGCACAGCTGAAGACAAGCAACATTTATCCATGGAAAGGTAATTTGTCAATTACAGAAGTGGAAGTATTAGCAGGGCACAACTTTGTGCAATATTCTGGGGAACCTCCTCCTGAAGTGCTCAGCAATTCAGGATAAGGTCACTGATTAGAGAAGTAAATTATATTGATAGATTTGAGGAGATTTAGATTGGATATGAGAAGAAATCCTTCCCTGTGAGGGTGGTGAGGCCCTGGCACAGGCTGCCAAGAGAAGCTGTGCCTGCCCCATCCCTGGAAGTGTCCAAGGCCAAGTTGGATAGGGGTTGGAGCAACCTGGTCTAGTGGAAGGTGTCCCTGCCCATGGCAGGGGTTGGAACTGCATGGACTTTACAGTTCCTTCCAACCCAAATCATACTCTGCTTCCATGATACTGAAAGCAGGTGAGGACCTTGGATTTTCTGCTTCAGTTTTTGGTGTTGCAAAGTTTCCAGCTCTGCTCGGCAGCTTTCCTCGTCTTTTCCAAGTTTTTCTAACTCCGCACTGCTATGACTAATGGCTCGAGGCACTGGGGTTGTGTCCTTGTTTTGATTTGGTTTTTCCCACCTCCCAGCAAAGGAACTCTGCTCACTCCTCTGCCGTGTTGTTCCAGGCTTTTTGGCCAGGACGGGCTCTGCGCCTCCTGCGACAAGCGAATCCGGGCCTACGAGATGACCATGAGGGTGAAGGACAAGGTGTATCACCTGGAATGCTTCAAATGCGCTGCCTGCCAGAAACACTTCTGTGTTGGGGACAGATATCTCCTCATCAACTCGGACATAGTGTGTGAACAGGACATCTACGAGTGGACTAAGATCAATGGGATGATCTAGCAAGGACGTGTCTCAGAGTCTGTCACAGACATCTCACGGGCGATGCCGGTGCCCGGCTGCAGTGAGGAGATGACAATGGAGCTGTGGAATTTAAAATGGGGGGAAACACCACAGAGTCGGCCCTTTGCAGGCAGTGCCACGTAGAATGTAAACTACACATAGGTGAAGGAGGGAGAGCAAAGCAATAGTAGATAGACTGACTTGTGGTGACCACATGGACAGTAACTGACATCAGCCACGGGGACAAACACAACTCCATAACCAATTCTCCCAACTGGGAAAGAGTAGGGACTTCTGTAAAGAGATGTTATGATGTCATCACCTGCAGACTAGGATTGTGCAATTAAATTTTCTTTTTGTCTTGTTTTAATTAATTAAGTTTAGACTACAGCTCCCAAATTAGGTGTGAGGAGGAATACTGGAAGAAAAGAACCATCCCTGACGTGGTCATTCCACATGGCCTTCCACTTTGGATGGGAAAGAAAGCAGGAAGAGAGTGGGGGTTATTTTTGCATGGATTTTTTGTTTTTCCTTTGGGAATGAACAGTGCATCCTCTAGTCCCAAACTCTTCTTTTAAAAAATCCTGCTGAATAGTTGTTTTCAGGCACTGCTGTTTTGAGATGAGATGTTCCCCAGATCATTTCTATACAAATATAAATCTAAAGAGTTGTTCAACTATTTTATTAACTTAGATTATATCAATAAAATATTCGTTGTGTGTAGTAAGACTCTGCAGCTTTAATAAAAATAATGGAAGAATTGAGTGTTGTTATTCCTTTTCTTTTTTTTTTTTGAGTTGGGCTGGATTTTTGGTTGTATTATTTATTTTCTTTTTGGGGCTCGGAGCAACCTGGTCTAGTGGAAGGTGTCCCTGCCCATGGCAGGGAGTTGGAACTGGGTGATCTTTGAGGTCCCTTCCAACCCAAACCATTCTACGATTCTGTGGTATCATATTTCCTCCAACTTGTTTTCTCTAGGATAAATAGTCTAAATTCCTTCTTGCATGAAAGCTGTTTCACACCTCTGACAATCTCTGTTTCTCATCTCTTTCTGTTTTTCTGGTTATATGTTACCCTTTTTGAGATAGGTGTCACTAGAACTGCAAGAACTGCTCAAATACACTAAAATTTAAAGCTTTTGACAGAACTGAACAAGTCCCATTCACTTAAAAGACGCTTAGCATGTCCATTCCCCCCATCAGAACTAACACATCAGGAATAACACCCATACCTATGGGTATCAATTTGATTATTTTCAATAAATTTGTCACTTAAGGGATCTCCCATCCAAGTGGCAGCACAGATCAATGACAACACTTTGCATTTTACAATGGATATTCTGAGAGCTCGTTTGATTTTTCTTGATTTTGTTGCCACAACAAGCGTTGGGGACAAAACTCTTAAATCTTATTACTAGTGAAAGTGGAAACTATACATAATGAAATCATTGAAAAGTACAGTTTGAGGACCCTGTGACTGAGCTCTTCTCCAGTGATATGCTGACCTCTGGAGGCCACAGGCAGCTAGTTGGAATTATAATTACCAGCCTAAATTCTTGCCACTAGAGGAAAGAAAGAGATGTGCAGGAGGAAAATTCAGCTATCAGCTCTCTTCATTCACAATGGCTCCTTGCAAATCTTAGATCCAGCTAGAAACAAAGTCTAAACTAATTAATTAATTAATTAATTAACATGGCTTGGTGCATGTACCCAGATGACAGGTTGGCATCTGCTGATAGTACTGACTGGTGAGGGGCAGTGGGAGATAAAATGAGCTTCCCTTCGACAAAGCAAGCCATGATTTGGCTTCTCAGAGTTGCTCTCAAGAGGTTTTGAGCTACATCCTGCTCTCCTGCAGCAAGATGGTACCAGTGACTCTAAAATCAGAGTTACACCAATATAACAACAGCACTGACATGGTCAGAATCAACAGGTATCAGTACAGGTAAGGGTTTTGACACTTTTTCCCTAAACCCTTCCCAGCATCATTTCTAACCTTACTAGGTCATGCTGCAGAGCTGATTTTCATGATTCCACCTCACAAAGAGGTTTAACCAAAAATTTCCTAATGCAAATATGCTCATTTTGTGTAAGGTGTAGTTCAAACAGCAAAATACATTTTTTTAAACCTAAATGAATGTATTTGTAAAGCAAGGATGTTGAAGGGTCCACAGTGCGTATCCTTATTTTGTTATAAGACCACCAGTGTGATGCAGTCTATGTAACCTCAGAAAGCTTAGGCTGAACTGGAAAGAAGAAGAGCCTCCTCTTGAGCAGTAACATTGCTCTGACTGTATAATTATATCTGTCTGCTGGTGGACTTTTCCCTAGCAGGTTCCCAACTCTTGCTCTTCGAATCCAGGAGGAGAGAGAGAGCAGATTTCTCCTGGAATTAGTGTAACCAACGCTTCACCTCTGTCCTCACTTCAGTTATGCTCCTTAGAGTAAGGAACTGGAATCACAAGAAGATAAAATATTCGAAAAACCACAGCAAAAATAAAAGCAAAGATGACTTGAACTCATGAGCAAAAAACACAAAAATCTGACTATGACTTCATTGCTGATATTCAAATGCACCATCCTTCCTGTGTTTTCACTATCAGCAGTATTTTAAAAGGCGTATCATCTGTCAAGATTTCCCTTCTTTGTCCCTATTATTCAATGTCATGGTAGGAAGATGGGAGCATTACCATCCATATCACTTTTTTAATTCCCTGCCCTTGAATAAGGGCAATAAGAGCCCTGTATAATGGAGTTTTCAGGGGAGAGAGTAAATGGGAATTGGTTGTTAATTCAATACAGGATCCAGAAGCTGTCTCTCCCCTCTCTTTTCTCAAGGTAATACTCTGCCTCCAATTGTCATTATACCCAAGAATCAAATTATTTGAATTCTGGACACATCAGCACAAAACCCAAGACTCCCTGCCAATTTTGTAGCTGCCTTGGAAGAGAACATCAGAGAGCATCACTCATTTATACGACTGCCAGCCCCAGACTGTAAATTCAGAAAACAAGAAGGCCTCAGGTGCCGCACTTTAACAGGTCTTTCTGCTCCTGAATCACCCCCACCTTAACACCCCTATCACACACAAGGTAACATTTTATCTCCGAAAGGCAAAGCTTTCAAGCATCTGCCAGGGTGAGCATCCGCTTTGTGTGGCCTGGGTGTGAATTGAAAATGAGACTGTTAAGTTTATTAATTGGTATCAGTGGCTTAAGGCTTTGGAAGGAGATTCATGACATATGGGAAAATAATCTATAAAGATTTTTGTTGCTCTGAAAAGACAGTGCAGCATCAGCTTATTTCACTTGCAGCAGGTTCATCTCTTTTATAGAGCATATACTGCACTGCAGGCAAAGAGAATTTTAATGGGCATTGAAAAAAATTATCTATTCCTCTGTCCCACAACAACTGAAAAAAAAAACATAAAAAGACACAGAACAGAGAGATTGAGATATGATATCACAAAACATTTAAGGAACTATAATTAAATTAGGATTCAGAAGTCTATCAATAGGATGAAGATTAAACTGGCTAAAAGTTGAACAGTGTTTGAAGCAAGTTGTTCCCTCCTGCTGTGGGTCGCTTTGTACCAGGCTAATGAGAAGGCACATCTTGGAAAGGTCTCTAATACATCAGCTGATCTCTGATGGTTAATTAAACATAGTTTGCAGGAGTATACACCATGTTCCATTTTCAAGTGCCTTGCAAGCAGTAATCACTCAACAGCCTCTGCAGACATTTACACTTGAGTGGTAAAAAGTCATGAACTTCTGCTAAAATAAACACATTTGGTGACATCTCTGGTGTATTCTTCACACACAGAGCTTGACCCACCATTTCACTCTGCGTAGAAATACTCAAGCAACTCTTGAAGCCCCTGTGTTCTTCACCCACAGCAAAGGGATGATCAAAAAGCTCCTGTTAAACTGCTTCTCTATTAAAAAGTGAATTTTCAAATATTTAATTTTTTGCAGGGCGAAAAGCAGATAATGCATGAAAAATTTAGATTTTTTGAAAAGATTTTCAGAGTAGAGATATTTCTTTTTTAATGAAAAACTTGAATACACCTTTTGCTAAGTGCTCTGTGATCACCTCTGCTCTCTGTCTGGCATATTCTGGTTATATTTATACATTGATGTAAGACAGCAAAGCTATAACCAAAGGTGAATGGACTGCACTGATTTCTGTTGAGATGCTGGAACTGGAGGGGTAGCAAGAAGGAATGCTGTAACAGGAGTGACTAGAGCGATGGAAAGCTGTTGCTTTGTGGTGTTGAGAGAGGAATAACCTTTTAAAGCCATGACCAAGAGAACTAACCCCTTTTTTTAGTCCAATGTGCCAGCTACCTTTCATATGATTCCTGAGATGTTTCCTCATCACAGGGCTGTAACTTCTTGGCTTGGTTGGTAAAAGCTCACAGAGGTTTGGTTTTCTCCTCTCCTCAGGTGTGTGTCTCATCTCAAACAACTTTACCAATGTATTTCAGGACAGCTGTGAAGTAGTTTTGAGCTAGAGATGCTTTACTTATTTATTTACATTTTAAAGAGACAATCACAATAAAGCTGAAATTCTTCTCCAATAAGACACATAGTCTTCAGTCTGACCATATCCTGACAGCATCTTGACAGCTACCCAAAGCAGTGCTTATCATGTTAATATCTCAATAAAAAAGACCTAAGGCCTGCAATCATCAACCTAAATACGCTTTGTAACACTGAGAAACTCTTGGTCAGTCCAAGATAATGCTCTATCATCACGTGGTTGTGATTTCTTGCAGTCCAGAGCTGTGAGCAAGCTCAAAATGAGCTGTGATGCAGTTGCCCTGGAATTCTTGGAGTTGGACTAGCAGCTTGTTTGACCCACCATGCACGAGAAGCGTGTTGTTCAGCTGATAAGAGAACTGAGAACGTGCATCAGCAAATATGGTTTGTTTATCCCATAACAACTGTTTTTGAGTAGGACGAGCAGAGAGAGGCCAGGTCTGCACTACACAGATAAGAGCTCGGACCAAAAGGACGACCAAAGGTTGCACCAGGCTTCCTGGAAGCTTCAAAAGAGAAACTTTCGGTGGGAATGGATGACTAAGGGAATTGCAAAGGGCTTCTGGAGGCTTTTATCTGTGTGCTGCCTCTTCAAATCCAGCTCAGCACTTCACACATTTGTTGTTGCCATGCTCTGATGAATGAGTGCACTCTGGGTTCAGGTGTTCATAACCAAAAAACCCACCACTGCAGCCTCATCTAGCTGCCCTCCTCGATAACAATCTCAGCTAATGACCTAAAGAGAGTGTGTGGAGCTGAAGAGTGAGCTGCTGTCTGCTTCATACAGATGTGGGTTTTTTTTAGTTCAGGAAGCAGTTTTCTCTGGGCATGCCTCATTATTCTCCATGTTCCTCAGGTAAAGAAACACCTCCTGAGCTCCCATACAAAACAACCAAGGTTTCAGCACTTTCCACAGGATCATGAAATATTCCTCCAACCCTTGCTTTTGCTGGAGTCTTTCAAACATCAGGAATCAGGAATCAGGAATCACACACAGTGAAAATGCTGGAAGTGCATGAAATTAGGAATATTCCTGAGGCTTTATTACTGCCCTTTTGGACCAAGTTAAGATTGAAATTAGCAATCTTGGTCTCCTGTGGATGTTGTCAATGTTAGTCTCTGTCAGTGTTAATCAAGCACACACAACTATGCACAAAACCTGAACACAGGTAGCAGTGCTGCTGACCTTTGATGAAGTACCTCTGATTATCCACTGAGTTACTCTTATACATTATCTGCTTAATTGCATATATTAGCTCTTGGAGGCAAGAATCATGCCTTTCTATGCCATCCATGCTCTGCAAAGTAAATAAACTTTGTTTTTTATACTTTCATAGGTTAATGTTTCCGTTTTTTGTAGTATTTTCTATTTGGTTTATGTGAAAGAGGATGATATGAAAAGCAAACCACCTCCGAGCTAAGCAACCCTGGGAAAGAAAAAAACTTGGCTTTGCCAGTTTGTGTCAACATTGAATCTTTCATCCAAAGAAAAAAGTCCAGTCTATCAACATTCCTCTCTAAGTGGGATTCCAAACTCTCCAAACATATATAAATATTTTAGACCCATTTCAGAGCTAAGAATCTGAGACAAAAATATTTGCTAAGAACAAAAACAAGCCTGAAGTCACAGAGCACTTTGGCTCAGAGCTGGGAGGACCAGAAGAGGTTTCTGACAACCTCAGGCAACTGATGTAGGCAAGAGCATCCATGTAGGGTCATTGGACAATTCCAGACAGAACTGACGACAATTCCAGTTGCTCTGAGTCTTTCACTGTAACCACTAGATGAAGTCCATTGATTGATTCTTGGTGATTGCTTTGACTTTGTTTAACTGTGGAGCTGTCAAGGCTAATTTACCAACCTGTGAGATTCAGGAGGGGGGTGTTTTTGCCTGGGTCCACATGGCAGTAATGAGGAAAGGATTTTTTCATGTGTTGTTTCATTCTGTGAGAAAGCAGCTCAAAGCTGTACCCTGACAGATATCCCATTTGCTACTAAAATGTCTGACAAGCTACTCTGCAATATTTAATTTATTCAGGTACACATTTCCCTGAAGTTCTGGCTCTGATCCCTTTCTCTGCCTCCCTGTCATCTTTCACATCTCATCTGAGATTCACTCCTGTGAAGCCTCAAAAAGCAATTTGTTATCAGTTCATATGTAAATCCCCCACTTTTCAAAGGACTGCTGAACTGTCTTTATGTCTATAAGTGATTCACTGGAGTCACTGGATGACCCTAGAGCTCCCATTTTTAATTTTCTTACCCTACTCCTTCCATGCTCTTTATTACAGCCACTCATTGTGTTCTGGGTAATTTGATATGATCTGATTTCCAAGGAAAGGTCACTGCCTCATTGTTCCTATAAAGCCCCGACCTTATTGCATCTTTGCCACAGTAAAGAACAAACCCAATAATAATAGTATAATAACAATACAAATTTTCTAGACCTCAGCTTCTTTCTTACTACCAATTCCCTAAGCTGCCTACTCCCCTCAAAGTCTCAGTTTTGCCCATTTATTATTGTCCATTTAGAGCACTAAGAAGCTAATGTGAAAAGCAGACCATTCCCTGCCCAAAAACCTTAGCACATTAGTTGAATTTCAAGAGACACTCAGTACCCAGTGGTGAAGATCCCTAGTGTTTAATTTCACTAGGTTTTCTATAAGTAAAAATAAATGAAGGATGCTAAAAGCCTCATCATCCTTCAAAGATTAAACATGGGATGCACGAAGCAATCTGAGAAATTTTCAGCCTGAGGAGCACCTCTGATCTATTTGGCCATTTGGGCTCTATGACTGGTGATAATGGAAGAAAAATTAGGCTCCAATTATTAAAGTGGAAAAGAACCTTTATGTCTAGAGTGAGCTGGAAAAATTCCATGATAACTTACTGGTGTCACTTTGTGCAGCTGTCAGTAACTTAATGGAGAATGCAAAGGCTGATGTGGGTACAAGATCAAAATACGGCAGTTTTAAGTGGTTTTATATTTGCTTTTGGTTTTGTGGGTTTTGGTTGGTTGGTTGTTTTTTGTGAATTTTTTCTTCTGCCTCAGGAACAGGTATTTCTCTTTTACTATGTGTTTTTAGCACTTGTTAGGAGATCCTTTAGGAAAGTAAAATGCTAAACCCTTGACTAACACCTCAGATCTATGCAAGTACTAGAAGCTAAACTCTCCAGGCTTTGGATCAATCTTTTGGCAAAACCTGATGGAGATAAAGAATTATAGACCTTCTCTTGGCTCTGCATTGTTAGATCTTCATGGACCACAAACCCAAGGACAAACACAAGTAATAGCATTTTAGTAACATTTTAATCATGCATTAGAAACAATTCTTTCTCTCAAATCAGAACAAGCTCACTAAAAGTGAGGGACATAAAAAGAATAGCTTCTATTTTTGCTCCAGCTGTCATATATCATGTGATTTGTTTCATATAAAATGTGATCCATATATACCCTTAAGATGCAACATGTTTTTTTTTTATTCGAAGCCATTCCCCCTTGTCCTGTCACTCCAGGCCCTTGTTCAACATCCCTCTCCAGCTTTCTTGGAGCCCCTTTAGGAACTGGAAGGGGTTCTTAAGTTCTCCTGCATGCACAACCCCAACACTTCCTATTAATTCCCATCCCTTTGGTAAACAGAAAACTTCAAAGCAATGGCAAACAGTCTGCTGTTGGAAGCAGGAAGTTCCCCCTCATCTTTCAGGGATCTCCATGGTCTGATCCTACAAGAATATATCCACATGAAAATTCAGTGGTCCAAGTACTCCACTGAACACAGATAATTTTTTCTGTTTCAGGAAAGCAAATTAAGACACTTGATCTCTTAATATTCATTAGAAGGAAAGCACAGCTTTGTGTGCATCTGTTAAGCCCCAGACTGGCAAGCTGGGCTCCTGCCAGTACCCAAACCACAAGAGCCAGACACCATCTGGGATGCTCGAGGATATGGAGACACCTGCCCAGGGTTCACAGATTGGCACAGTCAGCAAGGGCTGAGCAGCACCAGGGCAGAGACCACCAAAACCCTGGTGGTCTGAGCTCCCCACAATGCTGGGGCTCTGTCTGAGTCAAGCATCTCTACAGGACAAAGTTCAACAAAGGCAAGGTCCTACACTGGGTCGTGGCAATCCCAGACACACAGGTTGGGGTGAGAAGGGATTGAGAGCAGCCCTGCGGAGAAGGACTTGGGGGTTATGGCTGATGAAAAACTCAACATGAGCTAGCAGTGTGTGCTCACAGCTTGGAATGCCAATGGCACCCTGGGCTGCACCCAAAGGCCAAATAAGAGGATTTTCCCCCTTTGCTCTGCTCTCATGAGATCTGACCTGGAGAATATTGTCCAGTTCTGGTGTCCCCAACATAAGAAGGACAAAGAACTACTGAAGTGAGTTCAGGAGAGACCATGGAGTTGATAAGAGGGCTTGGAGCACTTTTCCTACTGAGACAGGCTGAGAAAGTTTGGGATATTCAGCCTGGAGAAGTTTGCGTGGAGATCTCAGAGCAACCTTTCAGTATCTGAAGGGGACCTACAGACAAGCCAGGGACAGACTCTTTGTGAGGAACTGTAGTGATAGGACAAGGAGTAATGGGCACAGAATGAAAGAGTGAAAATTTAGGTTACATATTAGGATGAAATTCTTCCCTGTGAGAGTGGTGAGACACTGGCACAGGCTGCCCAGAGAAGCTGTGGATACCTCAACACTATCAGTGTTCAAACCCAGGCTGGACAGACCTTGGAGCAACCTGGTCTCGTGGAAGGTGTCCTCTGCACATGGCAGAGGACAAGATGATCTTTAAAGTCCTTTCCAACCCCTTATAACGCTCTATGATTTTATGACACGTTTAACCACTGAGGCGGCTCGGGGGCTGGAGGCGGCCGCCCTCCGCTGCTCGGCGGGGGTTGCACTGGGGCAGCGTGGGGGACCCTGCCCGCCCCAGAGCCCCGCAGCCGGTCGGATGCCTTTAATCCCGCCGGGGCTGAGGGCTGGGGGCTGAGTTCTGACGGCTGAGGCTGCTGCGGGTGAGGGTGAAGCCCCGCCGCGCCCAGGGGGCGCTGCCTGGGCCGTGCCGCGCGAGGCCGCGATGGGCGGTGCGTCCCCGGGACGTCTCTCAAGATGGCGGCGCCCCCAGACATGGAGTCGCCCGCAGCCCTGAGCCTGGAGCTGCTCCCGACCGACCCGCTGCTCCTCATCCTCAGCTTCCTCGACTACCGGGATCTGGTGAGGTACGGGCGGCTCGCGGGGCTGGCACGGGCACGGCGCTCCCGAGGCTGAGTGGGAAAAGGGTTTGGCTTCCTGCGGCGGACACGGCCTGAGCACCCCTTCCCTTCCAGCAGCTACGGGCTTTCTCCCGTTTTTTCCTTTTTTTTCCTTATTTTTTTTAACAAATCGAGATGTTCCCTTTTACTGAGAGGGTGGTAAGACGCTGGCACAGGTTGCCCAGAGAAGCTGTGGCTACCCCATCCGTGGAAGTGTTCCAGGCCAGGTTGGACGGGGTTTAGAGCAACCTGGGATAGTGGAAGGTGTCCCTGCCCATGGCAGGGTTGGAATTCAACGGTCTTCAAGGTCCCTTCCAACCCAAACCATTCTGCGATTCTGCTTTTATCTCCCCCATTATATGTTGGCTTTTTTTGTACCTAAGCGAACCAATAACTGAATTTGGGAAATAAATAATTTTTTCCCCTAAAACTCTTGTGTATCCATGGGCAGACAAAGGGTGGTCTTGCTGCCAGTAAATATATTCCATCATGAGAATGAGCTTCTGTTTGAAGGAAGACCAAATGAAATTAATCAGGTGACTTTTCGGGGAAGGAAAGTTGCAGGTGCTTCTTGGAAGCGTTGTGACTCACACAGTGAAGATGAGAGTGTGGTTTTAGGTGAAACCTCACCAGTGAACTGCAGGCTCTGGCAGTGATTGAAATCACTGTTCAGTCAAGGAGGGAAGAATAATCATGAATAAAATAGAATATTGCCCAAATATGGGGGTTTGGTTCGGGTTTTTTTCCCCCTCAAAAATATTAGTCAAGAATGATAAAGACATCAGGGAGAACAAAAAAAGAGATTAAGTGTAACAAAAACTCTTAACGGCTGTTATAGATGGTCTGATTGTAGTTGCTAATGGTGTAGTAAAGGCACTACAGTTTTTGTAACGTATTTAAGAAAATAAGATGGGTTTTGCTGTGCAAAGATAGCTAAATACTGTGTCGATGTCTTGTAAATAAGGTCAGTAATGGAATAACTGGCTGTTTGTAACACTCAGAGTGTTAATTGAGGAAATCTCTAGGTTGTTTATATTTACTTAAGTGACATATACACTGTAAGCATTGCAAACACTACAGTTTCCCTCTATTCCACCAGCTGGTAAATCTGGTGGTGGCCCTTAAATATTTGGTCACTTCTCAGCTTTTGCATTGTTTATGTAATTAGTGAGAATGGCTTTAACTGCACTTTTATCACATTTTAAGCCAGGTGATCCTGTGATGCCTCAGTAGCTTCTTTCCTTCCAGAAATTACAGGCTTGATTGAAAAACACCAACACAACAGATTTCTGCAAGGGCTTTGACTTTGGGATATTTCTGTTCCCCACAGCCCATATATAATATAAATATAATAATAAAACATGTAAATATAAAAAAATCCCTGTGTCAAAAATGAAGTTCTTACATATCCAGATGTCAGGGGTTGAAGTGAATGTGTTTGTGTCGTTGAGGATGCAAAGGGTAATTTCAGTACATGCAGAAGAATCACTTTGAGGTTGATTTTGAAATACAATTACAATTCCAGTTTAAACAGCTTACAGTGGATATGAGGGAGGAAAAAAGATGTCTTGAACAGCTAGTATGAATAATTCTGTATTCTTAGTGCAAGATGCTTTGACCAGCTGTGGACTTTGGTTGATTTTACTTATAAAAGTCAAGATTGAGAGTTATCTTTATCTCATTATGTAACTATGTCTTTCTTATATACCAGTTTCTGTTCTACACTGACAAAACCCCAAAAGTAGTAACTGAAAACTTAAGTTTGGTAACCTCTTTTGGGGTATTTAGATGTTAATCACAGCCATTCACACACATTAACTGTTAGAACAAGCTACCAGAGGAAGTGATGTTTCCACATCTAAACTGGTGGAATCTTTTGGGGAGGTTCTTCAAAGTTTAGCTGATAATTCAGCTCAAATTCATCAAACCAGGATCAACTTAAATGATTTCTGAGGGCTGTTTTAGACCTATATACTACGGGGCTTTTAATATTTCATTTGCAGTAGTGCTTTGTAGTGCAGGATGTGATTCTTTTAACTTTCTGAAGCAGCAATGCAATGGCAATAGCTGATATCTGGTTTTCATTAGGGTGACCTTGCAGTATTTATTTCCATGTTATCATCATTTGTCGTTTAAACAACTCTAAGTGGAAAGTAGCTTTGTAACATTCCAACTGTATAGTTTTTGTGGCTTACTGTGGAAAAGATTAGGTAAAGCCTGACAGTCCAGGTAAGAAAGAGATTTAAATCATAGCCAGCCAGTGGTACTGGATTGCTTGCCACTGGAGGAGTGGAGTCATGCTGGAATCCTTCAAGCAGTGTTTATACTGGTGTAGGTCTACAGGATGACCTGCTTTACAAAATCACTTTGTAGAAAAGTAGTTCATGACTTACACAGCTCTACTGAAGACTTTTAATCATTGTAAGCACAGCTCTAAAAGGCCAGCTAACTAACTTTCAAACTCTGCATTTATTTCACTGCTCAGTGAAATAAAACTGTTTGTTTTGCTGCTCTTCTGCAATCAAATGTAATGATTCTATATTTATAGTTGCTGCTATTTAAATCGAAGACTGAATCAACTGTCAAGCCATGATCCATTGTGGAAAAGACACTGCAAGAAATACTGGCTTATTTCAGAGTAAGTAGGGTTGCTTAAAGCCTTTTTTTTCCTCTAAAAATGATTTTCTAAGACATGATAAATTATGTAAAAAAGCTTCATGAACATGTGAGGGTTAAAAAGTTTGAGTGGATAGAGAAGAGTTGATGTGGAGACTTCTCAATTGTTACATTTTTATTTAGGTGTGTGAAGGTGTGCTAAATTTTGTAGCTTCAGCATTGGAGTGAGGAGTTGGAATATATCCTATCAGTGATGCAAGGGCTGCAACAATTTGGAGGCAAACATCCTCTGTCAGATATTAGTCAGTACTTTTTTGACAGCCTGTCTTCCCGTAGCCTGCGAGGAAAATGGAATATACAGGAATTCCCTAAGAATGTGCACTGATCTGAAAAGTCACTGAGTTCTCATTTAACTCTCTGGTTTGCTCCTTAATCCTTCTTAGTGAGTGAATAAAGGAGTTTGTGACTAATGCAGTAGATAAAAAGTGTGTGTGTGAAATGTGCTGTGAATTAGCTATTCACCAGTTCCAGAATTCACTATTATACAGAATCTGTTTATAAGGCACTCTGTGTAAAGGAGCATTGTTTCCAAATTTTCCCCTAAGTACCCCAAATGTTTCCTAATTTGGTTCCAGCTTGCTGTTGAATAGATGCTGGAATTAATTGAGTTTGTGTAGCTTCACGTGGCACAAAGTGTTCCTGGGTTAATATTCCTGCCAAATAACAAATCCCAACTCCTTGAGTTTAGAACGCGAGCTTTTCAGGCTGGTATTGAACTTATTTCCTTTGTGTCCACTTAGAGAGGAGAAAAGCCGACGGAATGAGAGCTGGAAATCCATCTTCATCAGCACCTACTCCGACCTGGGGAGGTACATCCGCTACTATGCCACCCTGAAAAAGGCCTGGGATGACCTGGTGAAATACCTGGGACAGTGGTGTCCCCGCATGATCGGCTCTTTGAAAGGTACTGTCACACCTGCCTGGCTCACCCAACTTTGTCTTTGGTTGACTGATTTTTTGTTTGTTTGTTAATATCTTTTAGTGTAGTAATCCCATTACTCACAATATTACTCTGATTTTATGTGTGAAGTTTTCTTAAGACCTAATTAAAACACAGTCACGTGAAAACAGGCATTTTAATTTGAAGCCAAACAAAAAGGAAGTGGTTTTTTTTTTCCCTGTGGTCAAACAGTTGGTTTTCCCTTTTTTTTTTTCCCCACTTAAGATTCTATTTTCAATTTCAGTTTGTGTTTTAAGACTTGAAGTACATCTAGTGTTCTGGCTCATGAATCTTACACAGCTACAGTTGAGTTTGAGCTTTTCTGATATAAGGACATAAAATACTCTTAAATTTTCAACTGCTCGGTTTTCTGTATGAAGTTGACTTTTAGCCCAAGATGTTTCATATAACCTGATCTGAGAAATTAAAAGACAAATTATCTCTTTCCTACTTAAATCTTGAATTTTCTTGGCTTGTTGGATAGTGCTGGATTCCTAAGTTTTGCTAAGTATTTGTGATAATAGAATATGGTTAGAACTTAATGTTTTCTTTACATTTTTGTGGAGGTGTAGCTTGAGGCTTCACTCAGGTATTCAGAACCTCTGAATTGTCAGTCAGATATTTGGTTACTAAAATAGAAAGTTGGGGGTGTTGAACAGATTTTATCACAGTTTTACTTCCAAAATCCCTCGTAAGCAGTTGGTGCAATGAAGCTTCTCTTTGTCTACAGAAAGTCAAAAATAAATTAAAATTATCAATTTCCACACTTGTAGAGCAGTGGCAGGTTTTAGATAAGACCTTTGTAGATAAACCTTTTAGATAAAATCTTTTTAATACCCTTTGTAAGCGATATTGTTTCAAACCTTTTTAATACCTTTTGTAAGGCATATTGTTTCAATGAATTGTTAAATTATGTCCTATAAATGAAACAGGTAATGAATACAAAAAGGGTTTCAAAGGATTGCCTAACAAACCTTGATTGGAACAGACCATACAGGCCACCCAGTTGAATTTTGCTAGAAGTGAGGATGTGGAAACCTGCATGTGCAGGTGTAAGAATAGTTACTCTCCGTCCCTTTCTGTTGTTGATATGAAAATCCCCTTGTTAAAACTCATTTATTGCTTCAAATTCCAAGTGAATGGTGGCTGCAGCTAACGTATCTGTGTTACTGATTGAACTGGAAACTGAGAGAGAATGATAAAAGAGTAAAGTCAATATTGCCTGAAAGCTGTAACTGGGACTCAGCTCATGACAAATTCTGGGGAAAAGGTTGATTTCACTTGATAAATACTTTGTGCTGAAGTCAGGCCTGTTGAGGTTTCACTGGTTGGAGATTGGTGCTGTCTTAAATAATCAGTTCATGTCATCATCTCCCTTCCAAATCTATGTCATATTCATTCTGTGCCACCCAGCACACAGTAAAGTCACCAGATACTGACTTGAGTCTGTGTTCTTTTGATCAAGGCATTTACAAATTCCATGCTTTGTGTTGGAAATACTTGAAATAGCATTTCTTTTGTCCCCAGAGAGTGTGAGGGAGGAAGACCTGGATGCTGTGGAAGCACAAATACGTTGCAAACTCCCGGATGATTATCGGTGTTCATTCCGCATCCACAATGGGCAGAAGTTGGTTGTGCCTGGGTAAGGAGAGAAAACTACTCACCAAGTTATTAATTCCTGTTGTATTTCTTGGACACCTTATTTATTAATGATGTAAAATGTCTCCTTAACAGGATAAATGAAGCATTTAAATGGATTGTCACTGAGTCACCACTTGAGTGACATTTCTAGAAATGGCTGCCTTCTAATCTTGGAAGTAATTGAAAACACAGGATAGATTTCTAATTGCTCCAATTACTCTTAAACTTCCCTGTTTCCTAGTGAAAACCTTTTTGATTTTTTGCAGTAACTCAAACTTCCAGCTGTTACGCTTTTAATCATCCCACTGCAAGTTGCTTCCCTGAAGTTTTGCTTTGTATTACAGAAGTAAATTAGCCTCTTGCACTCCTCAGACTTCATTCTTTAATACCTTTCTTTTTCTTTAAAATGGTTAGGGAATAACTTTCAAATCAGTCATATTAAGTAGAATGAAAATGTCAGTTCTGCAAATTAAGTTTTCTCAGTAGATTTTACAATTTTATGCAGTTTCAGCATAAATCAGAAATGGAAGCCATTGTCATTGTCAGGTGCTCCAGGTTTCTGTGTTTGGATGTTGGCAGGATGTGCTAATTCCAGGCATGACTTCGTAAGGAGAAAGAGGAATGGAACCTGTTGCCCAAGATGGAATCAGCCTATGGCACACTGACATGTGGCAGCTTGCACCTGAGTCACTGCTTTCATAACACCACTGAAAGCTCAACATCTGCAGGAGTTTGCATCTAATTTACCTTTCCCTGGTGTTCTCAGCAAGGAGTGTGGGTGTGGAGCTATACACTGCAGACCTGCGTACTCTTCTTTTGCCAAGTGCACTGCCCTTGGGAGTTATCAGTTAGATCATGTTACCTTTTTTGATCATTCTTACATTGAGTGTATGTTGCTTGGGTTTTTTATTTTCACTTTGGCTCTCATCTAGCCCAACATTCCTATCAACATTAACCTTAGCTTCCAATGCTCACCTCCATTCCTAATCTCTACAGCTTTCCGATTAGCACTACTTTTTTCCAAATGCTTATTTTCGTCTTTTATATATGAGAAGAGAGACTGCTTTTACTGCTTCAACATCACTTTCTTACTGTCAAAACCAAATAAAAAATCCCATCCTTTGCTGCGATGCTTACACAAAGCTAGTTAAAAATTAGACAGTTGATGACCTTTCTATGTCATGTTGATGAATCTTGTCTCATTCCTGCCTTGTATGTCTGTTTATTTGTGTCTGCATGCCTTAGTTTTATACTAAAATTATAATCTCTCTGACTCAGTGGTTATTTTGCTTCTCAGCCTTTTCCCTGAAGCACAGACCACCTTGCTCAGTGTAATTTTGATCACTGACTGTCCCTGTAGCAGCTTGGTATTGTTTATTCCATGGAAACATCATGGATGCTTTGATAGTATTGAAATGAACTTGTACAAAACTGGAGATACAGATCACTGGCTATTTTTGTATTTCCCGTAAGTTCACAACTTTGCCTTGTGGATTTATCTTTCCTGGTTTTGCTGTTTCCAGTCTGATGGGAAGCATGGCCCTGTCCAACCACTACCGCTCCGAGGATCTGCTGGACATCGACACAGCAGCTGGAGGGTTCCAGCAGAGGCTGGGGCTGAAGCAGTGCCTGCCCCTCACTTTCTGCATCCATACTGGCCTGAGCCAATACATGGCCCTGGAGAAGGTGGAGGGACGGAATAAATACGAGATCTTCTACCAGTGTCCAGTAAGGAACATATGTCTATACTTGCCAATGTACTTTGCTAATGATTGATGGTGCCCCTTTGCATGTTATTGGATGTCTGAAATACTTTATGTAGCAGAAAGTGAACACTAAGAGATGATTATTAGTTTGCCCCTGAGTTATCATCTGCTTATCATTGACATAAAGCAATTTCTATAGGTCATGATGGTGGACAAGATTCATTCTTATTGGAAGGTATCAATTTAATTTGCTCAGTTTATGGCAGGTGTGTGTATATATATGTACACACTCCCTGTTTCTGTAAGGAAGAAAAGACCTGGTGGCTTCCCTTCCACCATCCATTCGCCTCAAAAACCAGTGGGATGTATAAAGGATGGTTCTTGTAAAAAAGATGGGGATCTTCATCCTGCTGTCGAGTTTGTAGCAGTTTGTTTTCAAAGCAGGTAGCAATGACATTTCTAGGGATTGTTTGATAATGGATCACTTGAAGAATGTTAAGATTCTCCTTTGTATTATGCCAAGTATTTAAATCTTCTGGTGCTGCTTGGGAACTTGGAATGTTCCTCAAACACTTTTATTTTGGTTCATCTGTGGACAGCCCTGCTGTGTTAAGCAGCCGGATGTAGGTTTAGTGAATATTGGGAAAGTGTTCCCATTGTTATATTTCAGGTGTTGAATTTGAACCTTGTAAGTCCAATGCTCTCTTTCTAATACACCTTAAACTTTCCCTTTTAGGACCAAATGGCTCGAAATCCATCTGCTATTGTTATGTTCATTACAGGTAACAATTGAGATAAAATATTTTCTATTAAAACTTGCCCTTCTGTGTGTCTTTGGTACAAATCAGTCACTTTCTAACCTGTCTAACGAGGTGAGCAAAACCTCTGTTAGCTGTCATGGGGTGATGTCAGTGCTTATTAAATACAACACCCAAGTGGACAGAAAGATTTTATTTTCTTTTATTTTTCTCCAGTAGTTTCTGCAACCATGTGAGAGGTTGAAAAAATGTGGTGTTTGTGGTTATGTCAAATTTAATTCCTTTCAGTGGCAAAGAAGACATGTAGCAAGTGTCACCAAAATGAATACTAAAATTTAGCCTCTTACATTTCTTATTACAGTGAGAAGCCACACTGGGCAATGCTATACCTTGGGTAGAAGGTAGTCAAACTCTTAGCCACGTCAATTTGAGGAAACCTTTTTAGGTGTTGCTGCTTGTGGGACGGTCCATCTTATTTCAAAGTATTCCACTTGGCTGGAAGGGTTAATCTTGGCTTACCACAGGGTAGAGGAGAAGCTTCACACACAGCAATTCTCTTGAAGGTGGCAGGTAAATTGATCCAATTTCTCCATCTGGAGTTACTTTACACAAGGTTTACATTTTGTAGGTTAGTGGTAGAAAGGAGGATAATAGACGTGGAGTCCCTTAGACTTACAAAAGGGCAAAGGACAGCACACAGAGCTCGTGCTCAAAGGAAGAAGTGGTAAGTACACTTAATCTAACAGGAGTGGGAGCACTTGATAACACATCAGTGAAGGTGAGGATAATAATTTCTCAGTATTTCAGCTTAAATCCAGTTTTGAATCACAAATATTGACAAACAGTTGAACTCTTCTATAGAGCTCTGTATTGCAATGCTTGGAAGATTTATGGCTGAGAAATTCCGTGTATGAAACTCTGAGAGTTAAATGTGACATCTTGAGTGTCTGCTTAGCAATCAGGCTGTTCCAAAAGAATGGCTGTGGGTGTATGAGAAGCTGTTCTCAGACAATGGCTCCAATTGTATGAAAATCCCAGGCTCTTTGGAATGACACACAGCCTTAGTCTTCTGGGATTGTAGCAGGAATGTGGAGGGTGTCGGACTTACCACTCTTTTTAAGGAGAGGAAATTCTGCACCTTGCTGGCATGTTTTTTAGAAACTATTCATATGGAAACCAAATAGTGAGACCATGATCGTAATGTGAAAGTGTTATAGTTAGGGGATTCTTTGTTGGCTGTGTGATTTCTGGAGTATGCACTCTTAACTCCTAATTCTTGGTTGGTTCCTGCAAATTCTCCTTGTTGGTAGGATGAACTGGAATATTGACTGACTCATCTAAGGAGAAGTGAGAGTTTGTTATAAAAATATTCAAAGCTTTAAACTTTTTCCTTGAGGTATTTAGTGTAACGTGCTCAGTGGTACACTTGCCTGTCCTTAAGAATGCTTTTTTTTCTTTGGTATGTAGGTACATCCTACTTGGAATGGTTTACATCCTATGTAAACAAAGTTGTAACTGGAGGTTATCCCATCATCAGAGACCAGATTTTCAGGTATCGTGCTTGGCATTTATAACCTCAGTGCAAGGTTTTGATGCTGCTTCTAGAGTTCTGACCTCTTTCCAAGTAGTTTTTGGTATCTGAGACAAAAGCTGATGGTGGAGAGAGGAAAAAGCACATGAAACTTCCTGAAAATAAAGCTGTAAAATAGCAACCTCATTTTTTTAACCAGAAGTTTCAGAGCTTATAACTTTGCATTAATGGGACTAGAATTTTGCATTATAGGTGATCTGAAGTTTAGTGAACAGCAAGATGTTTATTCTGTGTGCCATGAATGTGTTGCTGTTACAGGACTGTTCTGAGTTATTAAAAAACCAATTGTTTCAGCAAATTGGTCTTAAAATGACACTTGAGTATGCAATAAACAGGACTTGATCTGGTGTTTGAATCTTCTTGCACTTGCAATTTCTTCTAAATACAATCAAGAACCTTAATTCTATCTAACTGGGATGCTGTAGAACCAAGTTCTTGATCTGTAAATTAATTTGCTGTTAGAATTTTTAGGTTTTATTCTTTGAATAGCAGAACAACACAAGCTTATTAAACAAGTGTGTTTTCATTGACTTCAGATCAAACAATGCACCTAACTTGGTGCAAGTGTTAATGGAGTTCCAAAGAGAGGCACAGCTTCTTAGGTGATGAGGAATTACACATCATGAAGACACTGCACACGCCCATCCTTTATTTTACTGCTTAATGAAAGGTTAAAAATTACATTTAACTTAGCATCAGAGTGTTCTTATTAGTAATTAACTAATTACTTTCCATGTCTGTTTTTCTGTATTGAATATGCAGAGCTGTTTGCAGAGTTAATGTTTTCCTCTCTGTAGGTATGTGCATGATAAAGAATGTGTTGCTACCACAGAAGATATTACTGTGTCTGTGTCCACCTCTTTTCTGCCTGAACTCAGTTCTGTACATCCACCACATTATTTCTTCACTTACAGAATCAGGTAAAAATTGAATAAAATTGAATTATTTCTTTTAGCACAGGATAGATCTATGGAATCTCTAAAGCATCAGTTGTTGCAAATTTATGCCCAGCATTCAAAACAGTTGTAAAATGAATAGGATGTGCCCAACATGCTGTACTTTAATATAAAACACACTAAATTATTACCTGGTCAGGTGGTAATTGGAAAAGCGCAGTGGGGTAAGGGGGAAAGAAATTACAAGCAGCTCTTGTGATTTAGAAAGGGGTAAATAACAGAGTGAAGCAGGGGCATGGAGATGTATCCTGCCAACTGAGTTAGGTTACTTTACCTTAATGGGGTTTTTCCCAGCTTACTTTGAGATCCCGAGGGCACTTAAAGAATTTCTGAAGTGTGGGAAAGTAGTTTTGTAACCATTGTGTCGTTTGGCTTCTAGAATTGAAATGTCCAAAGATGCTCTTCCTGAGAAGACGTGTCAGCTGGACAGTCGATACTGGAGAATAACAAATGCCAAAGGGGATGTGGACGAAGTCCAAGGTCCTGGAGTAGTTGGTAAGTGAAAGATTGCTTTTCCTAACCTAATAGAGAGAATATTTAATGTATTTATTATGAAAATTCTGTTATTAGTTGTTGGTCAGGGTAGTCGTTTTATGGTTTGTATCAAAATCATTTTGTTGCTTGAGAGAAAAAGATATGCATCCATCTGTTTTGGCTTTAAAGTTGGTTTGTAAGGGATATCTGAACATCCTGCTACTTAACTGCTCTTCAGACAGTTTTGGTTGGTTTTTTTTTTGAATATCAATAATTGCTGAAAGTCATTTATGCATCCCCTGGAATATAAAATGAGCTGCCTCATTATGTTGTGGAGTGCAAGTGCTTTAGCAAACTGCTAAATTGTAGTTCTACTTCAGTCCTTACCATTTTGATTTAATATTTTACCAACAGGGGAGTTTCCAATTATCAGTCCAGGGAGAGTCTATGAATACACCAGCTGTACTACGTTTTCCACAACATCTGGATACATGGAGGGCTATTACACCTTCCATTGCCTCTACTACAAGGACAGATTCTTTAATGTCACAATTCCCAGATTTCATATGGTGTGTCCAACATTCAAGGTGTCTACAGCATGAATGGTAAGTGGAGATGCAGTTTTCAAAACAGCTCCAGACAGACCATGAGTGATATTTCAGATATTTTGCCTACAAAGATTATATTGCAGGAGCTGTTTGGATTTCAAAGTTCTTTAAGAGGTTCTTTCTTGAAAGGCTCTTTGAAGTGTGGTCTGTATGACGACGCTCATCTGTTTCAGCTTTAATAACGTGTCTGCTTTTTTCAGACAAGTTCCAGTTAATGGCAGCTTAAAAGCTGTACAGTCTGTGTGATGTTCATTAGTTCTTGCTGAAAGTGTATTTCATAAAGCGACTTTGCAAATCACCAAGATGATTCACTTGCTGTTAATTATAATGTAATTTTAGTTTGGAAATTGCAAGTTAATTGTATCATTTCTCCCTTTTCTTTGGCACATTTAGAGAAGAATCCTTGATGTATTTTATTCCTAGTTTTTGTGCAAGCACTGAGTCTTTCCTCAGGGGTAGGCATTGTGCGCTTTCTCAGGTTTATCCCAGGGTTTGAGACACTCATTCCCAGTGACTCTAACAGGAGGTGCCAGCAGATGTCATGCTTCTAATAGAAAGTGACATCTCTTAGCTCTTGCTCACAGTTTTGGGAGCTGAAACCTGCTTCCCTTCAGCTGACTGTAAAAATAATTTGCTTTTCTCTGTTGCTTTACCTCTATTTTAAAGGTAGCAATGATCCTTTTGTTTTTAAAATAAATAAAAGACAACCTAAGCCACCAAGAAAATGAGTAGAGCTGAGATACTGAATTGGGGCTTACATAGTGGTAGGTATGGAATGATGAAACCTAATGGAGATTTACTGAGTTAAAGGTCAAGTAACTTGGTAAAATGATCTCTTTTGCAAATTAAACTCAGTAATTGTAAGGTTTCAGGACGTGGATCTCAATGTTTGCTTCAGTTCATCGACATGATAATGCAGATCAGATTTTTCTAGGCAGTTGTTGGTGCTTTCTTATAACTGAAGAGGAGGTTTTAATTAAACCATGGGTGTGTTTCGTGTTAGGAAACAAATCCTAATGAGCCTGCAGTGGATGAAGACGAAGATTCCACAGCCACAGATGACACTAAAGATCGACCCAGGGTGTTGGACATTCCTGAGCCCTCTGGGTGCTGCCCACATCATACCTGATGGGATTTCTCCCAGTCTGTTTCTGGAAAGCTTCTGGAGCTGAACTCTTTGGGGCTAGTGCATAAGAATATTTCTGACAATTGTAAATGAACTCTTTGTTGCACATCAGGGCAACTAGCATGAATGTTGGTGCCAGTTCCAAGATCCATTAGAGTATAACTTTTTTTTCCCCTGGTTTGGAAATGGGAGTAGAGGGAGGGGACAGAGGGAGGGAAAGGAAGAGAAAGGTGTTTGGGCTTTGTCCACTTTTTTCTGAAGTGTGAAACAGTTTGATAGTCCAAGGTAATCATAGCTTACATTTTTAAACTATCGCCTATTTATGATCATACTGGAAATAGGGTGTGTGAGGGTTGTTTTTGTACAAGCATTTAAAATTAGCATTTAAAATCAGCAATAGACAAGATGGCAAAAAAGGCGTATCCTATTGTCCTTGCTCATGAGTTTCTGCTCTGAATAACTAAGAATGAAACTTGCAGTTTGGTCTGTATATCCTATTTGGGTGAGTTTAGGTGCTCTTATGCTATTTATTTTTAAATCAACACAGGAATAGCAGAAAATTCTGGTCATCAAATGCATAAATTAGGAGTGAAACTGGCCTTATTTTTAGACAATCTGTTTGTCAGCTTAATTTTATGCTAAGTGACTCTGGTTGGATAATGCCTCTGGGAATGTAGTGTCCATGCATAAATCTGCCACTTGTTGACCAAGAAACTTCTCACTGACTACAAAGGATGGATTTGTAAATATATTTTGAGGGTTTTTTTCTTTATACGATGTTTGCTGTTGTCATAGGTGACCAATTTAAGTATATTTCCCTAAATCCTCCGGATTTTTGTAACTACAAAATAAAAATAAAAAAGAAAAAAAGAAAAGGAAAAAAAAAAGACAGGAGCCTGACAGAACACTAGATGACTAGAAACTTTATATTTAAAGAAGTATCTGTTTGCTTTATCAGTTTTACTTTGTTTCTGTTGTCATTAATAAACAATTTAACTGCCTCCTTCGCTCTCAAGGTCTACATGGGACTGTTCTTGCCAAGACTTGGGTAATAATTATGTGACAGCACTGCTGGAGTAATTTCTTTTTGACAGGCAGAATTAGTAGCTCCTATGAGGGGGGAAAAAATATTTTGGTTCCAGCTCAAAGTTTCCATTATTGACTAATTGCAGCTTTTTTTAACAAGTCCAGGTATTGGACTCTCCATGTGCTCAGCTTTCTGAAGTGCCACACAGCACTTCCACAAGGTAGATATTGAGTATGATCCCTACAGCAGGCATTCAGGTGGAACATCTAGAGAGGCAAAACCAACTTCTGTTGTCCCTCACAGGAGTGAGAATTGCTGGAGTGGTTCCAAAACGTTGCCATTGTGAGTATGCTCTGTATTAGCTGGGAGGGGAAGATGTGGTCTAATGCCTTTTCACAGAAATTTCATCAAGGATCAGTGAAAAAAGGTTTTAGTGGAACTAGAACTTTCTCCAGGGCTGTCAGTCTGTTGTGTCTTTTTAAGGACAAGATAACCCTCATCGTTGGAGGCCTTTCCTGGCAGGATTCCTACCAGGATCTGTATGTTCTAGTTCAGTGGAATCAGCATGAGACTCTGCACAACCCTTGGCAATTTCACTTTTTTTTTTTTTTTTTTTTTTTAGGGAGTGGTTCTCCTTGGGTTGTTAAAGATGAGCTGTAATAATTGCTGTCTGTGGGAGAAGTCACAGTACAGGACAGTGCTGTTCTCTCAGCTGCAGTGGGGGGGTGTGAGGCCTCTGCTGGTGGCCATGGGTGTCAGTGGAGTGAGGAGGGAAGAAGGGAAGTGACAGGTTGCTGTTACTGCTCCAAACAGTTTGTGTTTGTGACAGGGAGGTTATTTCTTTGCTCCAGGCAGCTATTTTAGCAGAGGGCATATTCGCCCGGAGCTGCCAAAAGCGTTGTAGTTCTTTAGGATGTGCATTTGAGGTGGGGCTGAAGGCAGTGGCTCTCCCCACCCCACCCAAAACTGAAGGTAATGCCAGGGAGGTGTGAATCACAGAATCCCAGGATCGATGTGAAGTGAAAAAGAGCAGCCAAGACCGTTGAGGAAAACAAGGAGTTGGTGATTTTCCTCAGCACTGCTGGGCTGTCAGAATCTTCATGGAGCAGCAGGAGAGAATTGAGTGAGATCCTGCAGGTTTTGGGCAGGTGTAACACCCACCACACAGTGCATCCAGCTGCCAAATTCTTCCTGTGGTCACTGTAATCCAAGATCCGTAATCAGATTATAACACTCAATACAGGAATGCCCTTCACTTCCTTCGGCCGCCATTCTGCAGGTGGAGCCTGAAGTTCTGCCACCTGGCTCAGATCTGACTCTAATACTGGTGCTCGGTTAGGACTTCACCTGGCAAGGTAAAACCAGCCCTGTTAACCCTGGCACATCCAACACAAATATGAAACTAATCACATCCTTTTTCTGTCCATGGGAGAGCCCTACACTGACAGTCTCTTTATAACTGTAAGATTCCTTCAGCATTTTTGTGGGATTTTGCTGGTTGAATGATTTAATGGAGAGGACCTTTGGCCATGATTTCCTTGCTATGACTCCATCACATGAGAGAAAAACAAGTGCTGTGCTGGACAGTTGGAAAAAAAAAAACCAAACAAAAGTTGCTATGCAAGTTATTCCAGGGCTAGTTTTAATTTTTCCTGACATTGTTTAATCCCTCAGAGTTTATGCAAAGAATGTAAGATGAAAAATTCAGCTGGAGTTGGAAATACCATTTATCTGTGATGATACAGATGTGTGCTCTGTTGGAGGGACTAGTGACAGATTTTGGGAAGGAAAAACAGGTAAATGTTCAGCTTTGGCTGAAGTTCCTTGTTCCCAGTTCCTCATTTAACTGAATTTATAAGGGATTTTTTCCTATCAAGTATTAATTGGGTGGATTCTCACTTAATAAATTGCACCCAATAACCCACAAGTATCTTAGCCTTATATAATTTTGCTTTTATTTATGGCTTAAACAGAGGTAAAATCTTTTAGACATTTATAAGATCATAATCTCAGGTGACCGATAATCATCTTACCACATCAACAGAATCTAATATAACTTTTGAGTGATTTGGGGTTTGCTTTAGGTTTAGCAAATAAATTGGCAGTTTTGGTGCGGTAACAAAAATAAATCCAAGATTCCTTTTGAAATACAACTGGTTTACATGTGTTTAATATTGTACTCAAGTCAGCACTCAACTTTTTTTTTTTTCTAAATAGCACTGATCTAAGTCAATGTACCAAAAACCCCCTTTTGGTGTCCTCAACTACATTTCTGTTGCTCTTCTTCAGTGTTTTTCTAGGTTGTGGATGTTTAGCTCTATATTCAGCTGCCTCTGAAGGAAACTGCCACTTTCCATTCCTGGTTTGTTCCTTTGGGTGTTCTAAAAGTCTTGTTTACCCTAATGTATTAATTCCCACCATAAGGCCTGGGGGAGACCTTAGAGCACCTTCTAGTGCCTAAAGGGGCTCCCAGGGAGCTGGAGAGGGACTTTGGGCAAAGGCTTTGAGTGATAGGACAACAGGAACCCATTGCCAGAGGGTGGGTTTAGACTGAATATTGGGGAGAAATTCTTGGCTGAGAGGATGGTGAGGCCCTGGCACAGGTTGCCCAGATAAGCTGTGGCTGCCCCATTCCTTGGAAATATTCCAGGACAGGTTGGACAGCTCTTGGAGCAACCTGGACTAGTGGAAGGTGTCGGAGTTGGAAAGAGATTACCCTTAAGGTCCCTTCCACTCCAAACCATTCTAGGGCTTGACCACGAGTGGCGACGCATGACAGGCTTCGGGAAGAACGCGCCTGAGGGCAATAGCCGCGTTCCCAAAAACCCTTCTCGGCCTGTGGAAGCAGCGACTGCGCAGCTACCGCCCGTTCCCGCTCCCTTGGGATCGCTTCTCCCGCCCTCGGCGGCCCGTCACCGGGAACTCGGCGCTCCGCCCCGCCCCGGGGGTGGCACAGGCGGGCCGGGCAGCGCCGCAGCCCCCGCTCCGCTCACACCGAGCGGCGGCAGGTGCCGGGCAAGGTGAGCGGCAGCGGGGCCCGGCGGGCAGCGGCGGTGTGGGGAGAGGAGTGTGGGGGGGAGGGAAGGCTTTTCCCGGGAACTGCGGAGGTTTGGCTTGGCAATGTGTGTTTACGCCGGTTTTAAGGTGGTGGTGTTTTGCCCGTGCCCGGAGCTGTCCTGAGTCACGGCGGCGGAGCGGCCGCACCGCACTGCGCTAACGCGGGGCGGCCGCGGGGCCGGGGCGCTGCGGGCACCCCTCGAGCGGCCCCGGAGAGCCGGGGAAGGGAGTCGGGGGCACCTGCGGGGGGTCTGGGCACGGGAACGAGTGACCTGGGCAACTGTGCAGCCCGCTGCTCCCCGCAGGCGTGGGGCTCGTGGTGCTGTTCCCTGGTCGCCGCAGGAATGGGGCTTTGTGGTGATGTTTCCTGGTTCCCACAGGGACGGGGCTCTTGGTGCTGTTTTCCTGGTTCCCGCAGAGATGGAGTTTGTGATCCTGTTCCTTGGTCCCCCCAGGGATGGTGTTTTTGGTTCTGCTCCCTGGTCTCCATAGGGATGGGGCTTGTTGGTCCTATTCCCTGGTCCCCGCAGGGATGGGATTTGTGGTCCTATTTTCTGGTCACCGTAGGGATGGGATTTGTGGTCCTGTTCTCCCGTTCTCTCGTCCCTATGGGGATAGGGTTCGTGGTCCTGTTCTCTGGTCCCTGCAGGAATGGGGCTTGTGGTGCTGTTTACCCCATTCTCTGGTCCCCACAGGGATGGGGCTCCTGGTCCCTTGCAGGGATGAGACTCATGGCCCTGTTCCCCTTCTCTGATCCCCGCAAGGATGGGACTTGTGGTCCTTGTCCCCCTGGACATCCTGTAGGAATGGGGTTTGTGGTCCTGATCCCTGCAGGGATTGGGGCTTGTGGTGCTGTTCCCTTTTTCTTACCCCTTTCTGTCATAAATTGTGATTTATGGTGGCAGTAGCAGCAGGTTTGTCCGCCTGCCCTCTCCCAAGTGGGACTGCAGAGAAATTCTGTTTCACAAGGACGCACTGAGCCTTTCATTGCAGTTGTTGTTTCTTGTCATTGAGGTGGGTTGGATGCTTGGGTTAAAAAAGCAATTTAGAAAATTCAGTCTAGGAAATGTTTTTGGCTTTATTTCTTTTAAGCCATGATGTGAATTGCTGTCTCTATGTATTATTTTATTTTTTTAAGCTAAAGTTTTCCTGTTTTTAACCTAAAGTTTTCTTCCCTGTCATTCTGGAGTACAGAAACAATTAGTCATTTCACAAAAACAGACTGGTTGAATTACTACTGGCCCTGATGATTTTTATTCATTTGCCTTATATTTATTCTGGTCATGACTTGGTTTTGCTAAAAGGCGAGACTGTTTTCCCGTGCTGACACATTGGGTGACTGAGGACTCCTGGAAGATGGAGAGATTCCCAGGGAGGTTCTGTTTGCTGTCCAGAATGGCTCTTGCAGTAACCACCAGACCAACAGCCCTTCTGCAGATTCACGTCACTGTGGGATGAGCCTGTGGCCTTGAAGGGTTTCTTTTGCAGAGTTGTTTACCCCAGAAAAATCAACTCATCTTGCACATTATGGTTATGTTTTTCTTAGTTTTCCTGCTCTGCAGTGGGTCATACAGACAGGAAAAAAAAGGTAGTAGCCCTTTTTTTATTGTTGCATTTTTTATTTTGTTAGACACGGGTTTTTTGTTGTTGTTGAATGGGATTTTTTTTTTGTCAGTAGGAAAATTAAAAAGGGTTGAGAAGCATTTAAATATTGTTTTGCTATGAAACCATCTTTTCAGTCTTCTGGGAGAAAAAACCTCTAGCCTAGCATGGTTATGGCTGCATGTAGAAATAGCTTCAAGCAGAATTAACAGGGTCAAGAGCAGTGATGTGATGATTTTATCATGTGTAAAACTTGTTTTCTGAATACCTTTAATATTCTGGGACTTTCAGTCCCTCTTGGGCTTTGAAGACAAACATAAAATCATGCCCTCCTAGGCCTCCTCTCCCCTCTGTGCCTGCTTGATGCCTTCTCTGAATATCCTACTCTGCAATAGCAGAGATTTTTTAGTGGGAGCTCTGATTACAGTTCAGACTCTGTGCAGAAATCTGTCTAATAACTCCTGCTTTGGAGCTGCCTGTGTTCAAACGAAATCCTGCCCTTCCCATCTTCCTGCTGCCCATGGATTGCAGCGGTCATGGAGAACTGAGCCATCGCTGCAGGCACTTGGTGGGTTATTGAATATGTCAGTCCCTCAGGGAGAGGTCGAAATTTTGGGAGAGGACATGCAAAAAAGCTCCTTTAGAACAGCCAAACCTCTTGCAACACAGTCTGGCTCCAGGGTTATTGGGGAATTGCTGTGAAAGAAAAAGCATTTGAGACATAAATGGCCTTTTTGTTGTTGTTGTTAGGTGTGTTTGTAGCTGTGAGGAATAGGGAGACCTGTTGAATGGTGTAATCAGAAAGGAGAAATGAGACCCATCTGAGCCTGTCAGGGCTCAAATATCAATTCTCAGAATAAAAATCCCGTTCTCAGAATAAAAATCCTCTCTTGGAAAGTGAAGTAATTTTTCTCTCATCTCTTCCTGTTTCTCCGGGCCAATGCTTCTAGTTCCATACTGAAGTCTTGAAGTCTGGATTCCTCACTGGGGATTTTGCTAGTTCCATGTGGCTTTTAAATATAATTAACATGTAACATCTCTTTATGCCTTCAAACTAGGGAGGAAGCATGACCAAGATGAACTTCATCCTGTTAACCGCCTGCATTGTTCTGGTTGCTTTTTGTAGTTTTGGTGAGTAGAAGGGAGGGACCTTCCTATGTAATGTTGTGACAGGGGCTGAGAAAGTCATGGCAAAAACACCAGAGAAGGAAAAATAGCCTGGATTATTTCATACCACTTTGGGGAATGACAGTGACCTTTGAAGCAGGGCTTAGTTTCTCTCTTAGTTTCTGATTGTCTTGGGTCAGAAGAGAGAATCAGAATGTGATGCTGCTTAAAACAGCAACAGGCTGTGGTGGCTTGCTGCTGGAAGACTGGGTGATTTGGAAACCAGTTTGTAGTATGAGAGAGAGATATGAAATAAAATAGGGATAGAATAAAATTGTGCTGAAAGTGTCATTGCCTGTCCTATCCTGCCTGGAAAAGGCAGTCTTTTAAGAGCAGATAAAAGAAGCAAAAATTTAATACCTTGTTCTGCAGGCATATAATGGTGCTTTTAAAAATGACATGAGTACATGCTTCAAAATCTGCCTTTCAGAATTGCCAGTCTTGATTTGTACAACTGACATAAGCTCGATTTTAGCTGAAGTCTTGAGTTTAATAATTTTAGCTTGAGTTTAATAACCAGGCATTTGCTTTGTGACAGTTAGATGCAGACAGTGATTATTTTTTTTTTCATTTTTAATGCTGCTGCTGTCCCAGTGCTTGATTATTCAGTAAAGATAAACCCTTGCTTTCTTAGGTTCTACCCTAAGATGTTACCACTGCGAGAACAGCCCTTCCTTGTGCAGGTCCAACAGCACTTGCTTAACGAATGAAGATACTTGCTTGCAGATGAAATTTGGTATGTATGGTGTCCCACAAACCTAAAATAAACACAACTTGTATCAGTTTTCATCACCTGTGCATCTCTAATCTGGCCTTAGTATGCATTTCTAAGCCTCACTCAAAAGAAGGTTGCAAATCCTTTTGAAGGTCATGCTTATATCCAAGCAACTGATAATGTAATGATGATTTAGGCAGTTGATTTATAGTTGTACAAGCATATATACAGATGTCTGTATATCTAGATTTAAGAAACAAACAAACAAAGAAACAAACAAAAACCCACTCAAAGGAGCTGGAAAAAAATAGGAGACAGCGCTGACTTTAAAATACAAACTCTTTGCCCTGAATTTGTTGTGCTTTAAGAACAGATAAAGAATGTGCAGCCCACAAAATACACCTAAAGATGAAGACTCTGTTGTTTATGAATTGTCACTACTAAAATAAATTCACTTTTCCTGAGGGTGAAGGAATCGTCAAATCGCAGAATGGTTTGGGTTGGAAGGGACATTTAAAGATCATCTAGTCCCACCCCCCTGCAATGAGCAGGGACATTCTCAACTAGAGCAGGTTGCTCAAAGCTCTGTCCAAGCTGGCCTTCAATGTTTCCAGGGAAGGACCATCCACCACCCCTCTGGACAACCTCTGCCAATGTTTCACCACCCTTATGTGCTCTTCAAGCTCTGTCTCCTGCATATTCTTCCCTGAAAGGGCTGTCAAGCCCTGCCACAGGCTGCCCAGGGCGGTGGTGGAGTCACCATCCCTGGGGGGATTTAAAAGCACGATTTATTGAATCCAACATCTGCATTTCTCTTGGATTGCTGGTGATAAATGCAGGAACTGATGATAAATACAGGAACTGTGGAGTAGCTCCATGGAGCGCTAACAACACTGTTGCAATCACAAGCTTAATATCCCAGATCACCACTCAGCATAGCTGAGGGTGCAAGACTTAGCAAAAAGTGTCCCTTCTGTGGAGTGTGAGGGGGACAAACCCACTCACCAGTCCCTGCAATTTCATGTCTCATCCCCCAGTTATTTTCTGTGCATTTTACACCTTATTAACCACTGTTGTGCAAAGTGCTGTGGTGGGAGTGTGGTCAAACTTTCCCTGCCTTTGTGGGCACGTGGTAAGGGTTATTTCTTGGTAGGAGGTGAACAAAACATTTGTGGGTATCAGGTATAAGTGAGGCTGCAGAGATTCCACCTCACTCCACATTCATCCCCGATGCCATGGCAACACAGACCACTCCATCCAGTTACTGTGTTTACACCATGTCACATATTGAGCTTTGCATTTTCTCCAGTGTTTTGTGCTTCCAACACCAGGCAGTGCTTTTCTCTTTGTACCAACAATGGTATTACTGTCAATATGCTCTTAATCTGTTTAATTTTTTTTTTTTTTCATAGGTAAATTGAGAACTTTCTCCTGCTGGAAGTCTTCCCAGTGCAACATGAATGAAATTGCCGAATTCTTCCAGCTGGATAATTTTGAATTCTTCTGCTGCCAACACGACCTGTGCAATGAGGGGGCCATTACTGGGGTTAACAAAGCAGCCTTCAGTGTTGCCTCTGTAATGGCCATGTTATGGATGCTCCTGTAATAATCCTGATTCCTATGCTGTACTTCCAAGCTGGAATTACACAAAACCATTAACTCTTTTCTATATTGTACTTCTCACATTTTCAGTTCCTATCTGTGGGCAGAAACATCATCTTTCCATTCTAAATTCTGTTTCCTGAGGTGTTATCTGTTAGATCACTGTCTCCAGTCATGGGAAGGAGATGTGTGCTGTTACCAGTTACTGAGGTGTTTTATCTATCCCCATATTCATAGGGAAGAGAACTTATTAGGAAGTAGTGTTATTATGTGGAGAATTGGGGCAAACTCCAGTGGGTGGTGTGAAAGAGAAGAAACACTACAGTTTTTCTGCTGGAAACCATCATATTTTTACTGTCCCATAAACTGTAATTATTGGGTGGCATTTCTGTGGGGTTTGGTTTGTTTTTCTTTGGATTTGCGCTCACCACAAGAACTGTTGGCTCATAAGTATGACCTTGCTGCAGGCTTCTGAGGATGGAAATATTCAGTTTAAAGTAATGTAGACTCTTTGTTTCCATCACTGTAACTTTTTTTTTTTAAACAAGCCAATGATATAACCTTGTTATTTTGAGAGAAAGCATCTACATTTCTTAAGCCAAAACCAAAATAATGCTGTAAGTGAAGAACACTTTTCCCTCTTTTTTTTCTTATATATATTTCTGTGAGCATGTAGACAACATGTGCTGGCTTCTTTTTTTATTTTCTTCATACATTATCCATGCCTAGGATTTTAACTGAGCATGTGCTTTGCACTGAGTATTTATTGGCATACTGAAAATTGATTATAAAATGCTAAAGAATTGAAATGGCACATCTAGTTTACTTTCTCACCTAGTTGGGTTTTGGTGAAAACAGTGACATGTAAACTTAACCTTTCAAGCTTCCACCTAAGAGTATTAAAATCTTGCAGAACTTTATTTTTTTGACTTTTATGCAACTCTATAAATGCCAATGCACAGTATAAGTGTGTTTATATAGCATGAATAGAAGCTGCTCAGTTTGGATGTGTAAGAGGTCTGGAGCTGGAGTAGTCCATGGTGGCCTTTGATACATCTCTGGTACCTGGGTGTCGGAGGACAGAAATTGTGTGAACAATTTCTATTGCATTTCTGAGACCTTCACCTTGGCATGGCTTGGTGCAGACATTAAAAAGATACTGCGCCACTGGTATGGCTGCAGGCCTTGTGCCAAGGTGAAGGAGGAGTTGTTCTGTCAGGAAAACAAGTTTTATGGACACCTACTGTTATCCAATTAGTACTGTACACCACAGTACGTTTTCCTTATGTATCCAATGTAACCTGGGGAAGAATCACATGTCTCTGTGCCACAGGCAGCATATAAGCTGCCTTTCCTCTAATAAAGGGGACATTTTTGCCAATCATATTGATTCGTGTGCAAGTCTGTCCGAGCCTCTCCGCCGATATCTGGCGCCCGTTTAACAGGGAGTCCTACTTCGCCGAGTTCTGCAGGGACATAAGGCAGACGAAGGAGCTGAGGGAAGCGGTCGTGAAGGCAGCGCTGTCCCCGGCGCTGTAGTAAAGGCCGTGCGCACGGCACCGAGGAAATCTTACCCTGGCCCGGTGAGTCGACCGAGGGAGAGAGCATGGGGCCCGCGGCATCCAAAGGGGATGAGGCCGTGGAAACGCTCCTCCGATATATATTCTCTCTAGGAGAGCCTGTTTCTGATGAAAAAGCCCCTAAGGGGTTAATGGACTGGGTGAGAGCGAGGAATCTACTTCCCACTGCTCACACCGCCTTTCAGGTGTCCACAAGGGACACTATAAAGGAATTGTTTTGGGACAAGATCTCTGCGGGATCAGGAGACGCTCGAAGGTGTACTATGGTTGGGCGTCTGGCAGTTGGGTCACTACGAGACTTAAGTTCTGAGCGACGGGACCTCATAAATGTTCAAACAGCTCTGTCGGGAGACGGCGGGACTACGGTAAGTCCCTGCCCCGGTCGGTCCGTTGTAGGGGAGATCCCCGTGCCTGCGGCTGCGAAGTTGCGAATGCTAGGAAGCTTAACAGCAGCGGGATCACCTCTGTTTAGCACCGTGTATGTAGCAGCAGGACGTGTAGAGGCTGCAGGGATATCGGTAGCGGCAGAGACTAAAGTTGGAGCCGTGCCAGCGGCACCGCTCTCTACTGCGGCTGCGCAGTCGGCGGTGTCACTCTTCACTGTGTCTGCTACTGCGCATGTGTCACCTGGAACGACGCTGCTAGGAGCCTCCGCGTCGCTAGATGGCGCTGCATCGCTGGCGCCTGAGGCCTCCATGAAACCCGGAAGGCAGCCACTGTGGCTCGCTGCCTTGGCAACGGACGCTGTTTTCGGAAAAAAAAAAAAAAAAAAAAGGACACGCGTTTCCAGGATTATTCAAACAGCTGCCAGAGTCCGGCGTGCCGGCGCTGGCAGCCACAGCAAGAGGTGACTGAGGCACCTCAGCGACAGAGGCAACGCCGACAGCTACTTCTGCAGAGCCAGCCAGACTTCTGCGAGGATCCCCGGGAGCTGCACGGCGTGAGGGGCGGCCCGGGGAACAGCAGCTCGGCGGTGACTGGCTTGCGGGGGAGTAGCCCTGGAGACTCCGGACATGACAGTAATTGAGAACAGAAAGCAGAATCTCTCTCTTTAGTCCTTCTACTCACTTGTAGATGACTTAAATTTAAAAGATTGTGTTTTACTAAAAGTTAGCATGCAAGAAATTTTAAGAGTTTCCCAGGGAATGAATCTTTATATAAAAGCTTTAGTGAATTGCCTTGTTTTTAGTTACATTTTACCCCTGTAAAAACCTTCTGCCCAAATCTCGTGTTCAGCCTTAGCAGGAGGAGACAAAAGGTTCACACAATAGAGATCATTTGTTGCTTAGCACCTGGGTGGGACTCAAACCACCTCCAGCAGTTTCTCAGATTTAGGGAGAGAGTAGAAATTACCTTACAAAAACTACAAATCTGCAAGTAGGATGAGTGGAAAGCTAGCAGGCTGGGGATTTCCTTAATTCTTAGGTAAAATATCTCTCTAGATCCCTGAATCTACTACTCCGGAGTTGGGGAAATCTCTGTCACCAACAAGGTGTTTCCACTTATTCCTTTTGTATGTGGTATTATATTGCTAGCAAGCAAGGATCAGAGTTGGACTCACAACTTGCATTTTTCTCCAGCATAGAAAGTTATAATATGATTATATTTGTATTATGGATTTAGCCAAGATTTGGAGACAAACTTTCCTGAATTGTGTGCTGCCAAGTTGTTCTTGCAGCAGTGTTAAAGGTAAAAGCTAAAACTAAGCCCTGTCTTCAAGACTAGCCCTGTCTGACTAGCCATATGATCAGGACTGAAGTTAAATAAGAGATTCTTACACAAATTTGGTGTTCTATTTCAACCTTGTTTCAGAGGCTCATAGAGGTTAAATCTCAGGTGGAGCCTTTCCCCCGGTGCTGTTCCTTTTTCATGTGTCATGCTGTCCATGGGCTGTAGCTGTGTGGGCTGTGCAGGAGGCAGGGTCGTTTGAACTTTTCTGTGTTTTCCAGAGTTTAAATCAAGGTTTGTCGATGTTGCTGCCCTGCTTGATCAGCCTGTTGTGGGGGGGCCCTGCAGACTGTCAGGGCCATCCTGCGTCCTTTCTCAGAAGCATCAACAGCGCTACAGATAGTGTGTCTCCAGGCCTCCTGACTGGAGACCAGAGTGCACCAGTTACGTTGATCAGTGTGGCCAGGGCTGCGATGTCGTTTCAGGGAGTCCTTGTGTCTTCTTTTCGGGGCTTCTTTCATACAGCAGCTGGTGGCAATATTCATCGTGAAACATTTGGGGATTCTACATCAGACATTGATTATCTTGCGGTGCTGGTCTTTGTATGTGTTTCGTCCCAGTGGTGTTACAGTGGGTAGCAAGGTTTATTTGGAATCGGCATATGACAGAAACCTTTTGGGTTACGAGTCTACCTAAAATTGTATGTGATTGTGACATACCAATTTTTGAGGTAAAATTCTATATCGTATCCAAACTAGAAAAACTTTAAAAGGGTGAATTACTTGTATACTTTGAAAACTACTACCAAATTGCCAGGCAGTACTATGTCTTTGGTATAGAGGTCAGTGATTTAAGAATTTGTACAACACTTTTGCAAGACAGAAACGGGGAAAGAACAGGTGGCAGCCCCCTCAGTTCATTTGCAAAAGTTGTTTCATATGTTAAGGTTTTTTTTGTACACAGGTGTTCGTAGCTGCCTGCATGATGAATGAAACCTTGGAAAGAAAACAAGGTTGATGTTGTTTTCTGCAGGCAACAATGGTAACATCAGGAGCTGTTGTGGCTAACAGTTTCCTCAATTTTGTTAGAACATAGTTTTTGGAGCACAGTTCTTTTTAGTATTATAAGCACAGTTTTTCTTAGTTATATACACCTTTTAGTATATTTTTTAAGCACATGACATTAAGGATTCAAGAGAGTGTATTGTACGAACTTTAAAGTAAGTATTACAAGAGCACAGTTTTTCAGCATTATGTGCACATTTTAGTGTTGTTAAGGCACAGTATTTTTAGTTTTGCTGGAGCACAATTTGTCAGTATGTTTAAGCATATAATTATAGAAGGTAAAGATCTTAGATTATTCACTGAGTACTGGTGGAGGAAAGTTTTCCTGTTTGATGGAGAAGCCTTCACACCAAAAGATACCAGAGAATTAGTATGGTCTCGTACTTCATGAGACACAGTGAAATGAGATTAAAAAGTATGTTTGTGTGAAATGTGTTTGAATGATGGTGGCCACCATGTGAAAGTGAACGAATGAAAATGTATGCATGTATATGTGTGAATATTCACTTACACATACATAAATGTTTTGAATAAACAAATACACCGATACTTTTACATAAAATGGCAAAAAATCCTGAAACACACTCTCCAGGCTGCAATAGAATGGTATGCAAAGAGTGCAACAGAAACAGAAGATCCAGTGTTAATATATGATTATGTCATTGTGTTGTTTAAGGGCAAAGGTGTGAAAAAGAATAATAGAAGACATATGGCCCAGAGTTTAATGGAGTTCCATTTCCAAGGATTTTCTGGCCGGAGTGGAAGTTTTAAGAATCAACCCTCACTTTTAGGCACACTTTCAGAATACACATCTTGGGGTCAATAGGTTAAGTTTAGTAATGACAGTAGTGTTATTGTATGTCTGCGTTGATTCAAATGTTATGGGTACAATAAGGAATGTTACAGAAATGCAATTTAAATTGTTCAAACTCCAACAGGGCATTTGTCGGAGGACAGAAATTGTGTGAACAATTTCTATTGCATTTCTGAGACCTTCACCTTGGCATGGCTGGGTGCAGACAGTAAAAAGATACTGCACCACTGGTATGGCTGCAGGCCTTGTGCCAAGGTGAAGGAGGAGTTGTTCTGTCGGGAAAACAAGTTTTATGGACACCTACTGTTATCCAATTAGTACTGTACACCACAGTATGTTTTCCTTATGTATCCAATGTAACCTGGGGAAGAGTCACATGTCTCTGTGCCACAGGCAGCATATAAGCTGCCTTTCCTCTAATAAAGGGGACATTTTTGCCAATCATATTGATTCGTGTGCAAGTCTGTCCGAGCCTCTCCGCCGATACCTGGGGACCGTCTTGATCAGGTGTGATGCCAAATTCTCCTTTTTCTCTTCTGGAGCTGTTGATATGTCCCTCCCAGAGTTGAGGTCCACTGCCAATGGAATATCCTCTTCTTGAGGACCCTCTGCAGGGTGCTGGTGATGCCAGTTCACCCAGGCAGGACAAGGGTGTTGCTCCATATCCATGGTGTGCTCTGCGACATGTCTTTTGGTTAAGCTTATCATAGCTGTGAGAGTATCCTGGGATCTGTCCTATCACTCCAAATATGGAAGTCATTCTGTCTTTGATTAATAAAAATGTCAAAAAAGAATATGTGGAGTGAGCGTGTGGTGATTTATCAGCCTGATATTTACAGTTGGATACAACTCCAGTCCTTTCCACGAGAGGTGCATCCAGACTTCCCATCCAGAGACTCTCAGCAAGTTGCAGGTAGACTTCTCTTCTTCCTTCTTATTTCCCACCTGATTAACAAAAACAGACACTAGAAGATAGTAATTTCTGCACAGCGACCAAACTCAGGCTCGTTTTAGGTGAAAAAGTATTAAAGCACTGACTCAGTGTAAGGGGGAAAGGTTTGTAGCAGATTGGTGTCTTTTGTTGGACCACCTGATGGTTCCTTATGCTTAAATCATCTTGGTTGCAGCATTTTTTCTCTGCTGTATAGTCAACACCTCTCTTGATGGTGGCACTTTTTAACTTGTTTTATTGCTGTATGGTCTGCATATATAAAATATTCTGCTTTTTTGATAAGTGCAAACAGTAGCTCTGTATTTTGTCTGAGTTCAAACAATCATTTTTAATATTTTGTTTATAGCCTTGAACACTTTTTGTGTCTAATTGATCATATTTCTCCTTCCTTCCTCTTTTAGAAGCAGTTTTGAGCAGTAGAAGGCCACTTTTTTTGTTAAGATGAACAGCAACATTGTTTAATTCCTATTAGGTTTGCATTTTCTGAGCCTGCAATGGCCTGCCTGATGAGCTCTCCTACAGACTGTGGAACAGTGACTGCTCCTTGAATTTTGGCTCTTCTGCCACTGCTGCTGTGTCACGTCCAGATTTCATAGCCAGTCCTCAAAGATGGGTGACCAGAGCCGTTAAAATCTTAGATGGAATACTGGAATTTGATCTAAAATTCCATTTAGTTATGGTAAGACAGTCTAGTGGAAAAGCAGCAGGACTCCCAAGTCCTCTTCTGCCAACTGGTTAGCTCCCAGCACCTGCTGGTGCCTGGGGTTATTCCCAGTCTTTGGGGTGGGTCTCACAAAATGGAGCTTGAACCCCAGGGACTCCTAACTTTAGGCCACCCTCAGTGGGAAGTGCAGCTGCCAGGTATTTAAGACACAGGATAATGCAAGAGAAGTTCAGGGTGACCTTCTGTATCACTGTGCAAAGGTGTCTCTTGCCCTCTGCAGTGAGTGCTGGGTAACTTGCCACTATTGTCTGGGTTGTTTTGGTTTCATTTTGTAATTATCTAAATGGTTTGCTCTGCTTTGAATTAGAGGCATAATTCAAACCTCAGCCTTAGCCATTTACCTCTGAGTGTGCTTTTTATGTCAATACACATCATTTATATACTAATGGCCCTCTAATCATCAAATCTAATAATCAGAAGATGATTAGATGATCCCTGCATCTACTTCTCAATATTCATTGCTGTCATAACCAGTAGTCCCTGGTTATTTTGGGTCACAGGTTACACAGGAACAAGAAGAAGGAGGTAACAAATGGAAGGGGTAGCAGCAGCAGAAATTCATTCCTGTGACCTGTCTTTACCATTAATTCCTCTCTCTAGTCCTCATCCTGCTTTCTGCCTTCTGCATAGTGGTAACCAGCTGTCTTTGACTTGAACTTGGGCATGGAGAGCTTGGAATTTTCATGGTACTGGTAGGAATGTGGGGCTGATATACTTGGTTGATAGGAATTTGGCTTCATCCTGTGTGAAGTCCTACTCTGGTTTTACCAGCCCTCATCAAAGATGAGGTGGGATGTCTCCATGTTATTTCAGGATGCAGGATACTGTGGAAAGGAGCAGATGTGTGGGAGAGAGTAGACAGGTAGAGCAAGCAATTTCCTCCCACTGCTATTTGGAGTGAGAGGAAAGAGGAGGCTGACCAGTGAGCAGCTTTATTTTGTAAAAAGGGAGAGGAACTGTTAAGATAATAAAATAGTTCCAGTAGAGAACTGCACATTAAGTAACTCACTGTTGCACTAACTGAGGCATCTGGATACTGCTGTTATATAAATATTAAATGCATTTAATAACAATGGTGTTCCTCCAGCTGGAAGAAAGTTTAACGTGTCTCTGAGGGGCTGGGATCTCTCCGCTAAATACAGTCAGTTCCAGGGTTGGCATCAGAGCAAGGGAGTTTGGCTGTGCCTAAACATCCAAGAGAGCATTGTCTGCAAGATCTCCATCTTCTGTTCAGGCAGAAACAAGCACTTTCTGACGTGACACAATGTTAATACTGCACTAATTAGGGCGCTGCTAACACTATTCTGCATTTGTCTGTGGGGTCCCTGAAAGAAGGACCTTGTAATTTCTACTCCCATCTTCCCAAGAATAATTTATATACTGGGATGAAATCAAGACCCGCAGATGATATTATCTTTATGGGTTTATATTCTGTGTTGATCATTACAGTATGACAACTTACTGCATAGGAAAAACTGTCCTGGAGCCCAGAAAAGGGCCTGCCTTAAAAATGCTTTTGGTTTCTTTCTTGTAAATTGAATGAATAAAAAAAAAAAAGTATTTGGAGCAAAGTTTCCCTCCTGATTAACAAAATCTCTGCATGTTATGCAATGTTGGCTCTATTTAAGTGTTTAGGAGTCTTGCATTGATTTAGATGCTCCCAAATCCAGATCCCAGCCCTGTTCCGAGTCTGAGTTATTCATGGCACACTACTGTTGTTCAGGAATAACAATTTAATTCCTCACTGAACAGGGTTGGCTTGATGCTTAATACAATTGAAACCAGCCACTTACACCATTTTGATGGCTAAAGATGAGAGTGAAACATGTGCACTCCCATTTTCTCCTATTTCAGCTATTTGGAGATGCTGCTTTGGGGCAGCTTTGGAAAAAGATGGTGCTATGGAGGTACTGCAGGATGGGGATAAAATTACAAAGGTTACAGGTTGAATAGATGGATGTTGTGGTCAGATTCACTTTGGAATTTGTCTGGGAGGCTGCTGTGAATGAAATTAATTGGAGCAGGAAATAGTGCAAACATGGCTGCCTGCCTTGTGCTCTGCTAGATGCGTGAGGAGCACAGTGCAATAATGAGAATATTGGCTTAAAACTTTCCATTGTTTTTTAAGGATCCAAATTTCCTCTGGGTTTCATTAAAATGCACAATATTTTTGAATCACTCACTAGCCCAGCAGTGCAACAAGGTGTTTATTCCCCCATTTATATCCCACACAATCCTTATTCTCCAGATGATTCTCCAAGAAGGGCTCTGCGTCCAAGCCTGCAGTGCTGGAGTTCATTCTGTGCTCAGACTCCTGTTTCCAGAGATGCTAATGTCTTCCAGAGAATTTCACACATCCATCATCAGCTGACATGTCACTAAGTGGTCCAGGCTTGGGTGAGAACATGCACAGCTCAGTATAATCATTTAGGTTGCATCCCAAAAAAATGAAGATAAGAGTCTGCAGCGTTGCACTAGGAAAGATTAAAATTATTAAAATGACAAACACATCTTGAAATCTAATTTCATTTCAAGTCTGATGGGTTTCTTCCTTCCTGCTCCCAGTCATGTTAATGTTGTAGGCTCCTGTAAATTAACGTTTATTCTCTGTTCTGTGGTCTATAGGATGAAGTGATGCTTGTCTGGGGAATGCTAGGGCTGTAGCCCATAATCCAGTGCCAGATACTGCTGGAAAGCTGCAGTTTGCACACAGCTAAAATGACTATAAGATTACAGAAGATAAAATACAAAAGCTGCTGCTGTCAGATATGATGTACAGCTTTTGTACTTGTATGTTCTACACCACAGAAAGATGGAGATGGTTTTCTTTTTTCTGCTTAGAAAAAGGATTTTCAATCCATTTCTCTCCCTGAAAGCTAGATCAATAAAACTATTGTTATGAAAATTGCTCTCCTAACTATATAGCAACCAGTTTTTCTAGTATGAAAGTGTTTTAACTTTATTTTTTTATATATATGTATATATATATAAAATTCACATTATACACTGCAACGTAATGAGGTGATGGAATTTTACTGGAGACTTTGGCATTGTTCAGCACAGGCCAGTTGTGAATTTTTGGGATGCTGTGCACCTATACTTTTACTAAGAGGTACTTTGAGACCACAACTGAATGAAACTGGGTCTCTGTTCAGGAAATTTTTCAGAGTCATTCACTTTTCCCTAATGATATTTATACACATTGATGAGGTCCCCTCTCAGTCATTTCTTGAAGCTGGACAGCCCCAATTCCCTCAGCCTTTCCTCATAAGAGATGCTTCAGTCCCTTAATCAATGTTGTTGCCCTGAATTACCTTGATGTCATTTTTTAATTGTCTCAGAGGGTCATTTTTTATTTTTCCTTGGGTTACATTTTTGTTCTTCATAACTTGTAATGTTTTGCTTCTGATGGAGCTGATTTCTCTCTCTACCTTGCTAAAATAATTACAGCTGAACCTGCTTGAGACAGAGGCACTTAGAAAATGGGGAATTTTCAGGTTCCTAACTCTTATTACAGTCAGATTCCAATTAACTTCTCTGTTACAAATCATGCAGTATTAGCTCACTTCACAAAGGAATACTTACTGTTTGGGATAAAAGACACATTTAGATGGAATATAGAAAGTTGACATTACTTTATTCAGTCTTGAGGTACATGGGGATCACTCCACAAAACATGTACATCACTTATCAAACCTTTTAATTATTTACGCATTTCAGCAAACACAGGAATTAGTTCAATGGCTTACAAGTCACATAGTTCTCTTGTTAATTAGTATTCTATCTTCTATCAGTTATCGGTTTCTTGCTTCTTATGCTAATTAGTCCACATTTTCAGTCTTTTTATTACCAGTCTTCCTGTTATCTTTTTATTATCTTTTTCCCAGATAGGGCATCTCTGGTTCATGTAACTTGTGTCTTTGTGGTAGCTGCATTCTTGGTGTCCAGGTCACAACAATAAATAAATAAATTCCTCTCCCAGGTCTAAAAGAAATGAAGCACGTCAGGCCCTAAACTTTCAATTTTTTTTTTCTAACACACGGACACCCCCCAGATCTTGTCATCTTGCATTAAACAAGAATATCCTCCCACTGCTGCACAGGCTCCTTTTTAAAGGGATACTATTTGTTCGGTGACAGGTGTTAAATCTCATCGCGTTTTTCACAAAGCGACGCGTGACCACCTGAGGGCAGCACAGGCCCGGTGGGTGGAGGTGCGACACAACATATAATAAATACACAGCAATGTGTAGGAGACGTGTGTAACTCGTACGGAGTGTCCCCGGTTTTTTCACGAGAAGGAAGTTTAGGAATAACGCGACATAAACAGGGTAAAAATCCCCAAAAGCCATGTGGAAGCGGGCAGTCCTCCGGGCCGCCAGGGGGCGCGGCGGCGCGAGCCGTGGCCGTGCCGCTCCCGGCGGGGCGCGGCGGAGGCTGCGGGGCCGCAGAGGCGGCGGCGGGGCCGCACCGGGGGCTGGGCGGGCTCGGGGCGCTCGGGGGGCTCGGCCGCCCCTCCGCCGCCCCGCAGGTGAGTCCGGGGGTGGGATAAACCTCTGCCCGGCTGAGCCTCGGCCGGTGCGGGTGAAGTCCCTCGGGGAAAGGCGCGGGGGGGGAGGGGTGAGGTGCGCGGGGGTTGTGGACCCCCAGTCCCATGTACTGCTGGAGCCGGGATGGGAATGATGGGAGTGATAGAAATGGCTCGTTCTGTTTCTGTCTACCTCCCATGCACCTGCGCTGCTGTGGTCTGCCCTTAGAAAATAGTGCTTCGATTGTATGTTATTTTTATTATATGTCTATATGAAATAATACGTATTTATTATAGAAATTAATATAAATAATAGGTATCACCGGGCCACTCTTAGAAAATAGTGCTTACCTTTTATGTAGTTTTAATTATTTATCTATAGTAAATAATACATATTTATTATAGAAATTAATATAAATAATATATATCACTGGACTACTCTTAAAAATGTTATTTTTGTTATTTATTATTTTTATTATTTATTGTTATTTTTATTTATTTTTTAATCTATATACAATATTTAATCTATAAATAGAAATAGTATATATTATTCAATTAATATAAATACTAATGCATATTATTATTAAATTATTATGAATAATGATTTATACTGTTATAAAATAGTATATATTTTATATATACTATATAGTAGATGTTATATATGATAAATAGTATATATTTTATATGTATATTTATACTATTATATACTATTATTCTTTAAATGTGGTCAGTGTGATCAGGATATAGTGCTTGTAACAGCTACATAAATATATTACTATATTTTTACAGAGTATGTGTGGTTTGGTTAACACAGCTCCAGTTTGTACTTCTTGCCTGTATGTCATATGTTCATGTAGATTTTGCTCAAGATTTTGCCCTGGTTTTGGCCAGGAGCTCTTAGTTCATACATGACACAGATTTTTCTTGTTCAGCAGAACCAACATCCAGACAAAGGTTAATCCAAAAGTGTGCAGATATGAGGAGAAAATAATTCTATTAAAATGGTTTGCTTTCAGTGGGCGTGTTCACAGCAGAGAGTTTTTCCAGGAAATGGATTAAAAATAATAAAAGACTTAGCTGGGATTTTACACACTCTGTTTTTCTGCTTGTAAAAGAGAAGGAGGAAGGGAACTGCCCTTATATTCCTTGGTACTGTGAGGGGCAGAGTTCTCCCTCAGAGTTTTCTTCCACAGTCTATTTCTGCAAGAGAAGGGGGAAAGGTCCTTCCTTAACAGCTTGATGGTGAGAACTCAAATAAGTGCTCTTTGAAGGCATTTTTTTATCAATATGATTTTGGAATAGATGTGTGAAAAGCTAGACAAACACCAGGAGTTCTGTGAGAGTCAGAAGACTGTTCCTCTGCCCAGGTAGTCACCCGGAGAGGGATTTGTAAGATTGTAGTTCAGTGTTTTGCCATGTAGTTGGTCACCCTGAGCTGTGGGACTTGTGTGAGCACTGCACAATGAGCTGCTGCCCAAATCTGTATGTGCCCCTTGTACTGGGCCCTGTGGTATCTGACTGAGGGGAGGAAGGTGGCTGGAAAGTGCCCAGGTGCATAATACATTGTTAGGTTTTCTTTAGCTGGATTTGGCTGCAGCTGGTAATGAATGAATATGAAGGCAAAGCTGCCATTGGGACTTTTCTTTTTTGGTAACATCCCGTTGTGATAAGAGCTGAAAACTCACTTGTACTTTGAGCATCAGAAGAAACTTGTTTCATAAAATTAAGTGGCATCTGTTGTACCTTGTGGAATTTGTGGAAGATAAGGTTGTCCTGCTGTTCTTCAGTGAGGAGATCAATGGCCTGAAGTGTGTGGTGGATGCAGGGAATGGTTCTCAATGCAGCAGGGCATGTAAGATGAGCAGGATGAAGGGCTGGCAGTAATGTGAAACCTTGATGGTGAGAGTGAGCAGCTTGAACTTGAAGAAAGGCAAATATCTGTCATTGAAACCTTCAGAGAGGAGAGCCACAGGAAATTTGGGCTCCCTGCTTCTCTTATGCCTGGTGCCTGAGAGTGTCCTAGGCACAGTCTACCAGAGAAAGGGAAATGGGGATCAAAAATTTACCTGAATTGAGTTTAGATGTCCTTCAAGGAGAAGGGATCAAGTTGAATGGTCCAGAAGCAAATAACTTCTTGTCTGTACTCCAGAAAAATAGGAAAAATACATTGTTGCTGGATAAGGAAAGCCTGGTCAGTTTTATTTCCCAACATGATCTGGAAAACTTGTCAATATTTAGTGTAATTGGTGTAAATAACTACTCCTTTCTGCTGTGTTTTTAAGGTGTTCGGGTAGGAATGCTGGCAGGTGAAGCAAACAAAATGATTGCATCAGTCAGGGCTGGAAAAGAGCTAAAAAAATTCATAAATGAAATACAAATGCACCACCATGTTACATCTAGTGAGTCATTGTGTCCTCTTTGTACCCGGGTAACCCTTTTATGTGTGTGAAAACAAGCTTTTCACTGAGAACAGCTTTGATGTTAAAGCTCTGGAGCAGTTGTGAGAGGAGTTTTTTACTTAGGTTCTGTAATCCCATCCCCAAGCCCATGGTTTTAATGTTAGGAAAGATCCCTGGAGAATCCAGTTTGGCCTTGGAGGTGATGTGGGCCATAGATTGCAACCTGTGATTCCTGGGTTTAGCTTGGAAATGCTAAACAGCTTTAAAAGCAGCCTCTGCTATCGGTCTGCATTCTTTTAAAGATAAGACATGTGCTAATGTTGATTATAAACTGCTCTCCAAATTCAGGGTTGGCCTGGGAATGCCTATTTCAAAAGTCTCCAGTACAGATTACAAAGGACACATGATTTTCCTCTGGGTGTTGCTGTGTGAGAGGGAGAATTACTGAGCAGGTGCAGTGCTAGTTGTGTTTTTCAGATGTGCAGCAGTCACAACAATTAAAGCAGTTGGTTCTTTAGTGGTTTGTAGCTTTCTGTATGATTTGTTAGAAATCCGCACTATTTTCCTGCAGTGACAGGCAGTGTTTAAGGTCAGGTTAAATATTAGCAGACTGTATGTGGTTTGTATCTTCTATTTATATGTTGGAGAAGCAGCTGTGCTGAATGATAAAGACTTTTTTTGGATTATTTTTGGTAGTAGTGACGTTCTACTGCCCGGCAGTTTTTAGAAAAGGCATATTACACATATTTCATACATGATGTCATTATTTCTCAACAGCTGGTAATGTGGTGGAGATCAGAGGTGCTGTCAGAGTGAACAAATGAGTTTCAAGCATTTAACAATGAAGTACATAGGGAGAAGTCTGAATTAATTACTCTGAGAGTCTCTGTTACTTACTGTGTTCTTATTTCATTTCTGTTTTCAAAGCCGTCGTGGAGCTATGTGGAAATGGGGTAGTGGAGATGATTCTCCATCCAAAAGAGTAGTAAGTGCTGAATTACTTTTAATATCTTAAGAATTTAATTTAACTTTTCTTATACTAATCGTATATATTTGCTCTGTTATAAAAGCGTTGTTTGACTAGCTTTGCTATGACAGTTCTAGGACTCTAAAAGTCAGGTTGTGTTCTTGTTTCTTATCTACTTGGTGTTTAATCTCTCATGCATAACCCAGCTGCTGTATTCCTCTTCCCTCTGCTTATCTTTCCTTGAGGAAACATTTGCAGGAATTATATAAGCTTTAGCCCAAGTGTATTTCTGTGTAGAGTATTTTCAGTATCAATATTTTATTGATATTTATTTTATCTCCCAACACTGCTGGTTGTCACAACACAAATGCAATGAATGAGGAAATTTAGTTTTAGATACCTGGAATGCTTTGATGGTTTTGCTGTAATTCAAACTAATATTCCTAAAGCAGTTTTCAAGATTTACAGTTCTATGTGAGGATCAAACTTGCTAAAAATGGCCTGTTGTAGGGATGTATAGTAAATGTAAGTTTTAATATTTAATTTAATAAGATTTGCTGAATTTAAAAAAACCCCAAAACTCAAGACACCAGCTGCAGGCTTTTTGAGGTTGTCTGCAGAATTTTGTTTGATCCAAGCACAATTAATCCCTGCAGGCTGCAGGCTCCCAGGATGCAGGAAACATGTCTGTGATGGATTTGACTGAACAGCTGACAAGCACTGAGCAGCTGGTGACACAGCTAAAGGAGCTTGTCAGGGAGAAGGATGCTGAGCTTCAGAATAAAGACCTTCAGTTAAAGGTACTGAGTGTGTGTTCTGTCAAAAAGATTATTTAAAAGACTCCTTCAGTCCTGTTTATAATGTTTTTGTAGATACAAATCTGTTACAGTAGCACAAGGAACATGGTCACACAGAGCTGTTTTGGTTTCTGGACATTGCTACTTTTTCCCAACATGTGTTTTGTTCCAGGATTGAACTAGGAAGAATTTATATCTAATATCCTAAAGATTTTTGGGGGGGTTGTTATTCTTTTCTCTGTTTTTTAAACACTCCTAAGGTTGGTCTGTTCCTGCAAGACTTATTTTTCCACTTTTTATAAAATACCTTCTGTGGTTGTGAACAGCCAAATGTTAAAATATTGAATTTTTTAAAACTCCACTGTGAATTAAGTAATCTCGTTAAACAAAATGAAATAAACGTGTATAGTATTATAAAATATTATTAATATTATTATAGAAAGTATAGTATTTTGTCTTCCTTTTTGCATAAAAAAATAATTCTTCTTTTTAAAAAATCAAGTCCAGAACCTGTACAGCGATGAAAAAAACATGAAAATTTGTATCATAATGCTCTGGATTCTGTACACTAATAATAAACCATGTGCTGAAAGTTTAAATGATAGAAAGAAAACTTAAATAATGAAAATGAGACATTGCAATATCTCATCAGGGGAGAGATTTTTTTTCTTTATCGCTTCAGATTTCTCCCTCTCCTTTTTTTTTTTTTTAATGGAAGTACAGAAGGAAGCAGTTGTCCATGGAGCTAATTTAGTCCTTCATGACTTTGATGTTTGTAGGAGGAGAAGGAATCTGCTGATGCCAGACTTTCCAAGCTGAAGCTGCAGAACAAAGCCAAGGTTGCATCATTAACCTCCCAGTTGGAAGAGCTTAAGAAGCAGTTACCAGCAGCAGGAGGCTTAGAGGCAAAAGCAGAACCAAAAAAGGTGAGTGTCCTCACACTTTAGACCATATATAATTCCTGTGGGCAGTTTGCCATGCTGGACTCCATGTGGAACCAAAGTTTACATTAGGATCAGGGTGCTGTCAATTCATCTATGTTGCTATTTAATAGTTTTATTTTTCTACAGACATTTAGAAAATTGTACATTCCTTTCAAATTGTTTTAGTAAAAAAAAATTCTTACTGATCTTCATCTTATTATCAGCTCAAAGTTTTAACACATGTGAATCAGGATGGAAACATTTTGAGAAGAAATGAAAACCTAACTTATTCCTTAGGAAATGGAAAACTCCTTGGTAGCAAAATGTAAATTAAGTGTTGGAATGTTTCATTTAAGTGACAGGTGTTTTACTGTTAACAGAGATCTGTTTGTAGTAACACAGTTGTGCAAGTAGACTTTTACTTCTTCAAAATAGCATATTTGGACTTCATACAGCTTCTAAAATAACTTTAGTGAGGCTTTGGTATTTTTAGGGCATTTGTTTTTTAAAACAGTTTTGAAAGGGAACAACAGCTTGTTGCAGTCCCTAATTGTCCTCAGAAACGTGCAGTGCCATTATTTATGATTCTGATCTATTTTGCTAATAAAACATGCTTAGCAATTGCTCTCGACAACTTAATAATAGTGTTTATAACCCAGCAGTTACAGCTATGGAAATTACTCATCAATAATTATCATTAATAATTTAAATACAGAGACTTTTACGAGCTTAATACAAATTCTATGCCTGGTTTGTCCAGCTTCTACATGGAATATATAAGAGAGCTGAAACACTTTTTCTCACTAATATTATTTGAGTAGGCAGAGGTACAGAAGCCAGGTGTTACCTGTTAATGGAAAGCAGTCATGTTTTCCCTATTAATGGAATGCAAACCTCCCTGGTTTTTTTTCAGGCATCAAAAGATGGTGACCAGGAAAATGCTGCAGCAAATCGTGGGAAAATATTAGTGCTGAGAAGGAGAATTGAAGAACTGGAATCCCAGATCACCCAGAAAAATGAGGAGTTACAAAAAAAGGTGGCATTTTGCATGATGCCAAGTGTGTGGCTTTCCACATTTGTGTATAAGATTATATTTAAATATATTTATTTAAGTATGTAGTTAATTCTATGCTACTAAACACATATTCTGAGAGTTTTCTGTTGAGTAGAGGAGTTTATATGCTACAACTTCCCTGAGCAAATGCAGTGGAATTCTGTCATTTTGCCTTCAGTGAGCAGTGAATCCTGAATGAATGGAATAGGATACAGCAAGATGAACTTTGTGGGTATTTAAATCATGTATTTTGAACAAAAATGCTGGCTTGCTTCAGTTTTTCTTGTTGCAAAAATGAGTCACAGCAGGAAGAAATGTGGGCAAGGGCTGATTACATGTGTTCTGTGGACATGACTGTTCTCTCGGGAAGGTGGCAGGAATGTGAGCGTCACAGAGAAAAAGGTTCAGTAAGTAAAGATTATACTTAAAATTGAACCAGTTATACATCTGACTGTAATTTTTTGAGTACCCTAATACAGGCAGTAAGGAAATAAATGCAAAGCAATCACGTGTGCTGTGGATGGAGGCAGAGATCTCAAGCAGTGCTGTGTTTTCACTTGCAGAGTGTTGAGCTGGAGGCCCAGCGCTGCCGTGGGGCTGAGATGGATTCCATGCTGGCAGAGAAGGAGAAGAGATTGGCTGAAAGGGATGCTTATATCATGGATTTACAGATGGCCTGTGGCTCCAGTGGGGCTGCCAATGAAATACCCCTGCCCAGTGAAGAATTGAAGGTATATCAGCACCTCAGATATAAACTCTCCATAGTGGTTTCAAGGAATTGGTGAATTCTGGTGCCTCTCTGAAGCACAAATCCTCTGCAATTAATTCGTGAGAATAAAAATTCTTCACTGATTAGTTTCATTTATATTTACTTATAGTTTCATTTATCTTCATTCTGTTGTCATTACCGCTTACACCAATTAGTAGCAACTTCAGAATATGCTGAGAAATTTAATTCCAATTAAAACCCAACCTCAGTTTTGAGTTTAATGTTGCTCTAACTGAGGGAAGGGCTTCATGAGTGCTCTATTTTTTTTTTTTTGGTGTCTATTCTGCTAATTGTCTTCTGGTTTGCAATTTAAAGAATCAGCTAGCAGCTAAAGAGTCATCACTGCAAAGCATGGAGATTCTAGTTCAGAACCTTACCAAGAAGGTTGTAGACAGTGAAGAAAAATGTAGCTTGTTCCAGGAACAGATTGAGAGCCTTAAAAATATTCAAAGCACGGAGAGAGAGTTTTTCCAAGGAAAAGAAGCCTCACATATGAAAAATGTAAGTAAACATATTGTAAAAATATTGATTATTTTTTGTGAGAGAAGTTGTGTCTTGGCTGTAGTGTTTAGGAAATTATATTTTTCATTCTAGATAATTTTTGATTAATGATCTATATAGTGTTCAGATGAAATTGTTAAATAATACTTAAAAATAAAAAAAAAAAAAAAGTGGAGCTAGGGAGCATGTTACCCACTCCTTGATGTTACCAGGCTCTTCTACCTCCTTTGGAAGTTAAATCTCAGATTTTAATGTGATATGTGTGTTTTCTCAGCATTTGAGTTCTACCACATATGAAATTACTCATCTCAGTGTTTCCCACATCACTTGATGTCTGAGTTTATTTTATCTGTAACAAAAATGTTACCTTTGATCCTGAGCAGACCACACCTGTTCAGCAGCACACAGGGAATTAGTTTGGATCCAGGAGAGAGAGGAGAAGACAGACAGCTGAGGCTGTAAAAGCCATGTTGGGGAGCAGATGTCACTCAGATACAAATTTGGGTAGGACATAGGTGAATTTATTCAAAATGTCATTAGCAAGATAAGAGGACTGAAAAACACCTTGGAAGTAGAAAACAGATTTTTGAGGAGCAGACGACTGAGTTTCAAAGCTGCCATTTGGGCTTAATTGATAGAAAGTTGCTAGAAATGAACGTGATATTTGACTATTTAGCGTATTTACTGTTAACTGGAAGTAATATTTAGGCTTAAATGGAATCCATTATCTTGCAGTGCCTTTAGTTAGACAATGCAGTGTACTTTTACTTACAAAAAGGACTTATAAACATTTACTTTTAAAAGTTTGCTTACACCTTTGTGGTCTGGTTTCATATTTACTTACTTTCTTCGTGGTTTTAGGTACGTGTGCTTCAGAAAATCATCCAGGAGAAACAAAAGGAGCTGGAAGCACAGAGAGAAAAGCATGAGCAGGAGCTCTTTAGATTAGCTGCTAAATCTGATGCAAGCGCTGACCTAGAACAGGTTTGTTGCTTTGGAAACTCAGTAGCTTGAATTTGGAATCATGGAATTACTGAACTGTGACACAGTTCAGATGTCTGGCTGGGAAAATAAAAATCAGTCTTATTCATTCTCTTCTGAAAGTTTTAACTGCTTTATAAATTACTTGATTATTTAATTTAATTATTTTTTTCTAGCTCCTAAAGGCCTTGAAACAGAAACTCCATGAAAAAGAGGAGGTCATGCTTGGAAGGACACAGGTGATAGATGTCTTGCAAAAGGAACTGGATGACAAAGACCAGCAATTGAAAGTAAGAAATGGCATAAATGCACAACTAAATTCATCAAGTCATTTACAACCTCAAAAAGCTGTCTGGTTTTACATGAAGATTAGTTTAGGCAGTTCTCTGGGAGGCTTTGACTATTTGCTAGTAATGCAACTGTACTTATTGAGACAAATATTAATTCCAGTTGGGAAATTACCTTAAAGGAGAGTTAAAGTCCATAAAGTATAAGACTGTCAGCTCTCACTCTTACTTTGTCTTGATAATTTTGGGAACCCCCCACTTAGGGAAGACTTTGCTGTCAAAAGTTTTCAGTTTCTCTAGTTAGTGACTGCAGTGAGCCCCAAAACTGAGGCTTTTTGTTCCTGCCAAAGACGGTGTTTTGCTAGTTTTGTGCCTTTCCTTTTGCTGTGTTGCAAAAGCAATACCTGATCAAGGTTCTTTGTGTTGAAGCACCTGCCATGATCTCTCGTTTTAACCTCTGAATGATGCTGCTTCAGTTCAACAGTGTAGAAAGAGGATGTTGCGGTCTCTCAGCTAAAACAGGCACATTATGGCCTGTCTGGAGTGCCAGGTCCAGCACTTCAGCCTTTTTCCTTTTTCTTCAGTATTTCATAGAACCAAACATTCTTTTTTATTACATTTTCACCTATGGGAGAGGTTGCATGTGGTGCACTTAAATAGTGATGCCATTTAGATGAAGTTTTTTGAAAGTTAAAGCTGAGAAGCTTTTGTAGTAGAGCCAAGTTACCAACGGTAGCCCTAATTTTTGATTGTAATGTATGTAGGAATACCAGTATAATGTTTGACAGTGGTAGCAAAAATACTTTGCATTTAAATATAAATGTTTTTGTGTGTTGTGTTTATTTTTTAACAGGAGATTAATGAAAACCTGAAACGTCTCCTGTCTGAAAAAGAAAACCTCCAGTCTAAACTGGATGCTGAGAAACATGTAATGAGAGCCCAATTAAAAGACATGATGGAGAAACATGAGCTTGAAATGACAAAAGTTAAGGAGAAATATAATGCTGAACTGCATGAAATTCAAGAGAAACATGAAACTGAGCTGCAAGAGAAGGATCAGGCCCTGTTTCAGCTTCAGAAACAAGTGGCAGAATTGAGTGGGAGTGGACAGAGTAACTCCAAAGAAGCTAAAGATCTGGAATCTATAACCAAAGAGAAGATGGAAGATTTGGAAGGTATCCTTTTTAAACAGTTGTCGAATGGAAAGGGTTTCTTTGCCTCAGACTGTTGTGTATTTTAGGCCAATTCTGTACCTGTTGCAAGCAGAACTACATTAAATTTAGTGGAATATTATTGCCACACCAATTAAAGTATCTATGATCAAGTGCTCTAATAATGAGGATTAGAGGATCACCAAGACAATCACATGAGCTATAAATTTCTCACTACGTTTCTAATTGTTATATTTTTCTGTAAATGCCTTTTTCTTCTCTAAACTTCCAATTGCTAAAGGAATTAACATAGTTAATCTTTCTGCTGTTTTAAATAGTTTTAAATAATTTTAAATAATTTTTACTTCTTGTTTTTTAGTACAAGTGAAATTAAAAACAGAAGAGGCCAGCAAATCTGAAGCAAAGTTTCTGAAGATGAAGGCCTGGTCTAAATCAAGAATCAAACAGCTGGAGGATGAACTAAAAAATGTATGTGTAACTTTCTTTAGTACTCCATGTCTGTCTTAAACTACTGTGCTTAGAGATTTGATTGAAGAAAAGTAAAATATGGGATAAATAGAATATTAAAATAATTTACTTGAAGAATATATGAATAAATGTATAAAAATGGAATGGACAAAAAATGTTGATACAAGATGAAGTTTAAACAAAAATAGTACAAACTGATATTACCAGCATTCAAGAGTAAGTTTGTTAGAGATGAGCTACTTTATTGCACTTTAAATATTCCTAAAAAATAAAAAAAAGGTTGCATTGACTTCACTGTGCTTTTGCTGCATTTGAAAACCTGTAACTATTTTTTCTTTTAGTTTTCCTCAAAGAATAGTGATGTATCTGCGTTAAACAATCGTGTCTCAGAATTAGAAGTCGAAAATAAAGAACTGCAGTCAAAACTACAGTCGTTGTATGAAATCAGAACTCACAATGGTAAAAGAAAATCTTCTTTTTCTTTTTTCAGTTGATTCAAAGTAAAGAGACAAATGAATTTTCAGTTTCCAAGTGTATTTTTTTTTTTAAAAAACAGATTCTGAAGTAACTTCATGCAGTTTTTAACAATAGCAGACAGTGTTTTAAGTCAGAGTTTCAGCTCAGCTTTGCCTTCCCTAAATCTACCTGTGCATAATTCTTGTTGCATTCAGGCTTAGGCAGAATAGGTGTAAACTTTTCAGGAAGAGGCATCTTAGGAGGAGAAATGAGACCAAATATACCTGGAATATTTATCAGCATGTATACAGTAAACTTTTGAGAGCAGTGAGTTGTGAGTAAATTAAGAATTATCTTTCCTTTTGTAAGGATTTGAGAGGGAATTTTTGCTTAAAACCCCAGGTAGTTTAAAGTAGAGCTCTGTTATTAATATTGCATTTGCTCTGAACTTTCATTTTGAATATTTCTTTTAAATTTTCATCTTCCATTTAATTATGTGTCCTAATGAACCAAATTTATTATGTTTTTGTAGAGGAACTGCTGAAAAAGCTGGAGGTCTATGAAGAGCAGCAAAGGAAGCTACAGGCTGATCTCGATCAAGTTACAAAGAGAGCAGCTTCCCAGGTTAACTTGCAAATTGATTTGTACTGATTTGTACTGAGTTACTGATTAATGGTGCTAATTGGACTTTGAAAAGTGTCAGCTGGATTTTGGAGCTGAGAATTAATTTAGTGATAGATGGAACTGTCAGTGTCAGTAACTGTTCAATTGGATAACAAGATGACAGCTTTTGAATTACTTAAAAAGATTAATTTCTACCTCCTTTGCCATGTACCTTAAGTTACGTTTTTCCAAGCAGTTTCTATTTATTTAGTTATGTTTAACATGAGTCATCAAAGTGTGGCTGTTATTTTGTAGGCAAAATATTTTTGATACTATATGAAGTGTTGGGGCTTGTTTTTCACATAATCAGTGATAGCAATTATCACTTTCATAGATTTCTTTTATGCAAAGTGGTGAATTATAATGGCTTATCAGCTTAAAGTATTATTCACATTTGCAGTGGGGTTTGGTAAATATATTCTAATGCACAATTTCTCTTGTTAGGCCAGTGAATCAGGTAGTGTGGATGAATTGCAGAGTCAGCTCTTGGAATGGCAGGAAAGTGTCCCAGAGTCAGAGGAGTCCCAGGATCAAGTCAGAGAAGAGAAATCTGCCATGGCCTTGAGGATGGCTCAGATTGAGGAGGAGAGAGAAGGTGAATTGTTTTATTTACAGTACGATAATCATGTTTTTATATATATGTACGTGTGTGTCTGCTGAGCTTCAGGCTGAATTGATAGCACACCACCATGACTCATTTCTGTAGTCATATAATTTGTATAGTTAGTGAAATTGCTTAAATTTGCAATTTCTACTTTTTCTTGTTTCTTTGAGTTTGTTTTTCATACATTCGTCTTTTTTTGAATAATTTTTATGAGTAGTTGTGCTTGTTCTGTTTGCCATCTGAGCTGCTGCTCTGTAAGACTCCTTGAACTGACCTCAAAAGCTTACAGTCAGCATATGATAAATAATAAAAGTGGTAAAAAAAACTTTAATAAAGAGTTCCCCATTGAAATATTAAAGCTGCCTGCCTAGAGCAGCTGATGAAGGTGTGGGGGACTGTAGTGTTGGTTCGAATTTGATGAATGAAGGTGTTGCTTTAGCAAAAATGTGCTTGAGATGGAGTTTCTCTTTAAGAAATTCCTTACTAATTATATTTAGAATATTCTATAATCTGTTAATAAGTGTCACTTGTATAGACCAGCTGAATAACATTAACTGGCTGTGGCTTGGAGCTAGTTAAAAATATTAAATTACTTACAAAAATAACATTTCAAGTAATGTCAGGTTTTATAGTTTGTTAAATTATGAATTAATCAGGTGATGAGAAACTGAAGCAGTTTCTATTAAAACTTATAAGTCTGGTTAAATTTCAGGTAGTTTTTACTGTTTTTTCCATGCCAGCTGGGTACTATATTGTAATTTTTGTCCTCTGAGTTAACTGTATGGGGATTAATGACAAATTTTAATGCACAGGGCCTACCTACCATCATAATTACTGCAGTTAGTTAATTTGAGCCTTCTCTTTTTAATTGCAAATTGGTCATGGAAATGGAAAATAATTGAAGTTCAGTGTGTAAGCACAGAAATGTTTTCAGGATCACGACTCTTCTTTTTGAGGGATTTTGTCATGTGATGCTTTGGGATTGAAAGAGAGTAATATCCCTCCATTAAATCTACTTGTGGTGCCTACAGAGCCACATGCAACATTAATAACAGTTGTAAAATTTCCTCTACCTCAGTCCAGGTTTAATTTTACATTTTTTTTTTTTTTTCCCCTTGGGATGAGCATGACCTTTCTGTTTCTTTTTTTCCTGCCGTTCCTGGTGAGCCCTCAGCGTCCCTTCCCCCTCCACTCCTCCCTCTGCTGCGATTTGGGCAGCCAGGGACAACAGTTTCCCATCAGTTTTGTGCATGCAGGTTCCTGCAGCAATGGCAATTGTAATGTTCTGCTGCTGATTTCTTCTTTTTTGGCTTTTTTGGGAGAAAATCGCCAGCAGTACCTTATAAAATTTGCCATTGATGGTATGTGGTTCTTAGCAACACGTTGTAACAAGTGCTGGGTTTTAACTTCAGTTTCTCCTGCCTTGCAATACCTGTTTCTTCTTTTGCATTAACCAGATCATCTCCATATTTCTTTGTGGGAACAGCTGACTCCATATTTATATATTATCCATGTTGTATTTCTTGGCTTGCCACAAGTGGTTGTGACTAAGAATGAAAATCACTTCAATATTTTTGGTAGTACTTGAAATCCAGTAATATTTTAAAAAAACCCTCACATAATTATATTCCCTTCCATAAATAGCAGAACTTGGCTGCATTAATATTAGTTACCAATAATTTAAGCAATATATAACCCCACTACTCATGCCATCATGGTCTGTGACAATTTGCCATATATGACAGTTGTCTCTTTTGGGCTGAATATGTGGGGAGCTGCAAAAGCTTAAAGGATGACAATATTAGTTACATTTATAAATCTGGGGCTTGTTTCCTCTGCAGATCACCAAAGATTGTGCTACTTAGCATGAATAGTGACACAAGGAAATACAGACACATCATTAGTTAGTTTAAATGCACTGTGTATCTGAAAAAAGTTATTCTAGAGATTTTTCAGATTTTTTTAATGTAATTGCAAATGAAAAGCTCCCCCCTAAGCATCTACAAAACATTAGAAAATATATTTAATTACTAATGGTTGTTAAAGCAATGCTCAGTTTAACTGGAAATGTTTTAACAGTTGTCTGAGTGCTCTAAGTCATTCTAAAGCTCCAATTTCTAGCCTTTCATTTTCATGTAACAATGGTAATTTTGGTTTTTTCATTATCAGATACTTAGGAACCTAAATATTTTGGATTCCTAAATGACCGTGTCAAAGAAGGGGGTTAAATTCTTATCTGGAATAATGTTTATTCCTTGAACTCTTTCACTGAGAACTCTTGTAAGCAGAGGTTTAAGACCTGTGGTCAACATTTGGCATTTTTTTTACAGCTTTGAAAAAGTATAAAAAAGTGTAGAAGCTGAAAAATAAACAAAGGTGTGTAAAACAAATGCTGATAAATTGACAGTGCAAGAAGCCAAAGTGTAATTGAAATCAGAAGTGTAATCCAGTTTATCAACCCCACTTTAAAAGAATCATTAATTTTTTTCTTTAACTTTTTTCCACTAATCTTTTCTGACGACACATTAGGTGTGTCATTTTGAAATATTACAGGAAGAATTTAAATCTATCAGGTGTTAGAGAATTGTGTGGTAATGAAATTCGTGGGATAAGTAATCCTTGGACAACTCAATTCAGAGCAGAGTATTCCTGATAGGCCCGAATCTCCAAATAGTTTCACAATTGCATCGACATAAGTTCCATGAATTTTGCATGCTGTGAGCACAACTGTGGATTGATGTGGTTAAAATCAAAGCCAAATTTGTAATTATCTAATTAATTTTCCTTTAAGTATGGAGCCACCTTTACTTTCCCTTCTTTTCCCTGGCTGTTGTGTTTTGTCTGCTTCGCATGAAACGTCCATTTCCTAATCTATTCCCCCAAATATGTTTTGTTGTGTCACAAAACAGATGGGAATGTCCTTTAAATGACAAATCATTTCTAACAATGAACAGGATGCATACCTAAACTTTCATATTCTCAGTTTATTCAGTGTGTTTATTTTACTAGTGATTCTGTATTTGTCTTAAAAAGAGTGATGTAACTAATTTGTGATAAGGTGGTTTGATACCAGTTTGCAGTGTAACACGTGCTTGTGACTCCCTCAAATTATCTGGCTTTATAGCTCATACTAAAATCAAAGTTGGAAGGGACACGTCATTTCTATAAAAATTAATGTGATTGTTCAGATTATGCAGTCACCAGCTGAAAAAACTCTGGTTTTTATCACACAAATATATTTTAACCTGGTAAATTGAATTGAGGTGGAATTTGGCATTTTAATTTTTTTTTTGTGTATTGCTATAACCTCACCCTTTCCACTCTCCTGTGTAAAGTCTTCATTTAGAGCTGGTGAAGAAGTGAAGTTAGACTTCAGTTTGCTTCTCCTTAGTGAGATACTCAGACTTTATGTTCTACACAGCAATGTTGGAGGGAAATCACAAGGTGAACGCAGTGGATTTTAATCTTTAATCTTCCTGTCAGTCATTTGTAGGGTCTTCACCCTGTCCCTGGTCTCTCTTCATGTAGTAGTGTCTGATATAAATGTAAATGCTTTCCTGTGGCACAAAACTGATTGAGGATGACTGGTTCTTTCCTGGCTGCTCCAATCCAGCCATAGTCTCAGGGCAGCAGGAGCTGGAGGAGGAACTGGCCGCAGCTCAAGGAATGGGCAGGCTGCAGCAACCCAGGAGGAAAGGCAGCCAGACCAGCAGGAAGCTTCAGGTGGGTGAAAAGAATTAAGTTTATTTTTACTTGTATGTTCATAAAAATATGGGGAGTGATGTTATTTATGTGGTGCTTTAGACTTCAAAACATCAAAGGCTTTTTTGGTTTAGATACAATCTCTTGGTGGAGCTCGATTGAATGATTAGTACCTGTCCATTTAGGTGGATTTCTAGGCAGTTGGTGCGGTAACTTGCACAAAAAATGATAACTTTTGTAAGAATTAGGATGTCATTGTCACATCAACATATTGGAAGAATAATTTTATGATTAGTTAACTATAATATCTTTAGAAATCAGGGGACCAATTAAGGTATCCAAACATAGTTATCCATTGCCCTCTCAGATGCCTGAGGGTATTTTTAAAAGCTGGCAGATACCTTAAAAAACCTGTGGGAGACTTGGCTTTTCTGGAAATAATAGCTCCAATGTCCACAGTAATCCCCTATATTTGCATTTAGGCACCTGAATTGCTTGCTGAGTTTTAGGCCTTTTAATTGAAACTATGCTTTTAGTAACAGAACAGTTTTACCCTTGCTGCATTTCTCCTTTAAATTCAACTTCATTCTCATGTTTTATGTGTAGGAAGAATACAACTTCGATGGCAAACAATGCTTTCAGGAGCTGAATGTCACCTTGGACAGCACCGACTCAGCTGAAGGAGAGAACATGGGAGGTTGGTGGCCAGAGTACCCTTCACCTAATGCAGGTGTGACAGCGACTAGACAGTTTATTAAAGCATGCACACAGCATCTGTATTTTGTGTCCACTTTTGTTTTCAAATTCAACTAACAGCCCATTTGTGGTGTATTCTAATCTTTGTTGAATTTTTTTGGCTTGTGTTTTCTCCCGTTTCATTTCAAAGCATGTGCGTGCTGGATGAACTGCCTAGTTCTGCTTCAGTAGTAGCGTATGGATCTGGCTGGACACTGGGATTGGATGAGCCTTGGTGCCCATCAAATATCCTCTGTGGCAAGATCATGGGTTTTTTTAAGTTATGAGTCTTGTACCTGTGAATGTGTTCCCAGTTTATATCACACTTATGTTGCAAACTGGAATTGCATCCCGTTGCTGTTTGCTTTTCATCCAAAACCACAATTCTTGATTTTTAATGCTGATGTTTTTATATCAGTGGTAAAGGTTGCAAATACATCTCATTGTTAAGATGGAATAGGTTCATTAACAAATTTTGATACACACCAGTTTAGTAATGATTACTTAAGATCTGATCCTGCAAGTACCTGATTAACTTGTGGTTTAAGTAACATGAGCCACACTATTGATTGAACCACAGTAGTTGTGTCTCAATATAACAAGAATATTCCTTCTCTGAGTTCTTGAGGTCTGCAACTCTTTTGGTTTTTCAACAGTTAAGGGTACTTTTGCCATCTAAATTTTGGAAATGCAGGGCCTCAGGCATTTCCACGAGAAATGGGTGAGGTCTGAGTGTGCCCAGCACTGGTGAGAATCATGAACAAAAAGCTGAAACCATTTCTAGACTTCAGGGATTTTAGTTGACTTCTCTTGAAATAATTTTTCTCCTTTGACTTGAGTAGGTTTACGGAGTGTGGTGGAAGAGTTGGAATTGGAAAGGAATCAACTGCAGGAACAAATTCTGTTTCTGGAAGAGCGTTGTCAGGATTTGGAAGAGAGATTTCAACTTCAAGGTAGAATGGAGGCTCTTCAGGTGAGCTTTTGAGTTGTGTAAACCTGATGATTCTAGAGGATCATTTTACTCTCAGTTTATGTTCTTACAGTCATAGCCTACAGTATGACAAACATCAATTTGCAGCTAACAAAAATGGCTGAAGCCCAATTTATACTCATAATTACGTTGGTAGAGAGTGTACACTTACTACATTATGCTCTGAAGTTGAAGCTGGTTGCTTCTGTTCAGCTCATGGAGAAACATGTTTAGGATTAAGCTTTTTTATTTGTTGTAGAAACATAGGAAAAGACTACATAATTTTCATTATTCTTTGTGGAGGCCTTTGTCAGAAGGTCCAGAATCAGATTTTGTTACTCCCTCTTCTTTACGTCCCTCAAGTTTCTTTTCCATGAGTGTGTATGTCGTATTTATATATATATATATATATATATATGCACATTTATAGAAAAGAAACTGTATAGAAAAATAATAATTGAATATTTTTATATATATATACAATCTAAATTTCCAATATTAGACATATATTTATATTGTAAAATTATTCAGTGAAGACCCCACAAAGTTTTTTTCAAAGTAAGACTTAATATTGCCTGACTGACAAATTACAATGATAATTTGTGAACTTTTTTCACTAAATGACACATCTGATCTCTGACTCAACCACTTGGTGCATTACTCATAGTTCTTTATGAGTATGTATATAAAAAAATATGATTTTCAAGTGAAAGACAAGCTTATATTAATTATTACTTGAGAATCTTGTAACCAAGCCTTTCAATACAGGTAACGTTTGGTGTAGAGGAAGAAGGGCAGCTATTGAGGGCTGTACAGGTGTGTTCTGCCTCCTCCAAAATGCCGCCTTGTTTTCATGACTGGTGACAAGTGTGCCATGTTTGTCCTATTTGCTGTTGGTTCTGGATGTGTTTTGCTTTTGGTTTTTTGATTGCTGTTGAACAATTCCTTTAATTTTTTTTTTTTTTTGTGGTTTTAGTTTTGAATTGGTGCAGTGGATCTGACTAGAGTAGGAGATTTGTACTGTGTTTAAAAAGCCAGAAGAGCTGTGCGGATGTTAATTTTCTCTTCATTATGAATAATCTTCGTTACTGTTTTGTTGCAGAATGAAAATGAACGTTTGCAAACTCAACTCACCCAATTACGCAACCAACAAATGCGAGATGTGGAGAAGCATCAAATTCTCATCTCTGGCTTGAATGAGCAGCTTAAAGGGTAAAATGAAGGTTCTTTACAACTCCAAGCATGATTAGCTTGCTTTTAAACTTCTAATGAGGAGTATAATCACTTAAAACACTTGAAAAAGAGTTCATTGATTCATGTTTCTGTTTGCAATGATGTTATTTTTGTATTTGCAAGTTGTTTTCAGTCATAATATTTTTGTACTTGAAAGTTTAAATGGAAAGTATAAAAATAATTACTCTCTTAGAAAAACAGTTTGGGGCTGGTAAGTCTAAAAAAACTTAAGCTTTGTTTTCAAAATGCCTAAATATTTTCTTCTTAGATTAAGTGACAGAAATAGTTTCCTTGAGAATTCACTTGGAGAAAAAGAACAGAAACTGTTGAGCACAACAGAAAAAGTGGAGCAAATTGAAGTTTTGAGGAAACTGCTTCAAGAAAAGGATCTTCTCAACAAAGAGCTTGGTGAAAAGTTTGTACATACTGAGCAAAAAGTAAGTTAAATTTATTAGCATTTCATTTATTAAAACTAATGAGCTTTAGCCATAACTTTGTTTTCCCAATCTGAAGGTTCTGCTGTGTTTTTGCAGTTTTGTTCATTTAAATTTTTGCTCTAAGTTTGGTGTAAGGATTTCTTAGACCCCGCACAGCTTTGCATGAAAGTATTTACATTTTATTGGGGTGATAAGTTATCATGGTTTATTAACTTCAAAGTATAAACTTCTCTGTTGTGTAAACTCAATATTATAACTGGTGACATCAGAATTTTAATATAATTCTGTTTATTTCTATCGCATGAATTTTTCTTTTTGATGCTAAGCTGAATGAAGCCTTAAAGAAATGCAGCGTGTATGAAGTGGAGAACACTGAGCAGAAAACAGTCATCAGTGATCTCACAGAAAAAGTTGCTACACTGAAAGAAAAGGTAACTCCTAAAAATAAAGTAAGAGAAGAAATGTTATATTTTTTTGTCATGGCCTACTTAAATGTCAACAGAAGTAACAGCATTAACTGCTTTAAATTTTATACACTGAACCTTCTGTATGCAAAAACAATCTAAAGAATAACGTGGTTACCTTGTGATGTTACAGTTTGGTACAGGTTGTTACTTTAAGTACTTGATCTACACTCAGAATGTAACTTCTGTTGTCCCTCTAACATGTTTGAAATATTCTTGTAACATTATTTTCTTGATGTTTAGACCTTGAAACAAGACAGTGTGGTGGAGTCAATGCAGCTGGATCTGGACCAGACCAATGAAGAGCTTGACAAACTGAATTCAAGCCATTTAGAGGAAAGATCTCAGCTCATTCAGGATCTCCAGAAACGTGAAAGAGAAATTGATAATCTTAAAGAGGCACTGGCAGAAAAAGACAGGGAGATGTCTGTCCTGTCTGTGAACATGGCAGAATATTCTGAGCAGGTTATGATCCTGAAGCACCAAGTGCAATGCAAAGAGGAGGAATTGCGAGGGATGGAAGAGACTTTGTCAAAGGCTGAGAGGGAAACTCATTTACTGAAGGAAGTACAAACAGCTGATGTGAGAGATGCAAGTGTGAAGATCTCTGTCCTTTCTGAGCAGAGTAACACAATGAGACGAGAGCTGGAGAGAGTTAGAGCTGAGAATGAGGCTAAAACCAAAGAGTATGAGGAATTAATAAGACAAAGCACTGAGAACAGCATGACAATTAAGGATCTCCGAGCTGAAATTAAGGCCAACAGTGTCGCTTACAATAACAAACTGGCAGAGTGTGAGTCACAAATTACTTTGCTGAAAGAACAGATTAGTAAATCATCTGAAAAACTACAAGAAACTGAGGATAAACAAAGAAAAGAAACTGAGTATTTGAAATCTCAGCTTGAGGAAAATGATGCTCTGAAGGAAAAATGGAATAATTTGCTTAAGGAGAAAGAGAGTAAAGCAGAGACACTTGAAAATGAGTTAAAATCACTTAAAGATTCATACAACAAACTGGGTTTGGAAAATGCTAAAAAAGATGAAGAGTTGTCTGAGTTATCCAGGAAACTTGTAGAACATACTGAACATCAGGAAACAGTAAAAAAAGAATTGCAAGAGAAACAAGAGCTTGTTATTTCCTTAGAGCAGAAACTTGGGGTTTTGGAGCAGCAAAATGAAGAAACTAAACTTAAATTAACTGGAGATCTGAAAGCCAAAGAGATGTGTTGCAAAGAACTTAATAACCAATTAAATGAAATACATAAACAAATTAACAAACTGCAAATAGAGACACAGGAGAAAACTTCAGCTAATAACCAATTACAGGCAGATCTTGAAGGGAAACAAGGAAAATTGGCAGAGCAAATGAAAGCAAATGAACACCTGAAAAAAAGTATAGATACCATGGAAAAAGAGAAGGAGCAGCTCATCAGAGAAAATGAGAATTTATCCAAACTCCTGGATGTAAAAGAGTGTGAATTATTAAAGAAAACCCAGGCTGTGGCAGAAATAGAGAACAAGTTGTCTGTTAGCACTGCTGAGTACGAAAAAACACTCTCAGCACTAAATTGTGATAAAAACACTCTGGCAAAAGAGATTGAACAACTTTCAGCAGCTGCTGAGCAAAAGGAAAGTTCAGTTGTGGAACAGCTGCAGAAGAAAACAAAGGAATGTGATGTGCTGGCTGAGCACTTGTCTGAAAGCAAGGACCAGACCCAACAGTTGCATGAACAAGTGCAATCACTGCTCATTCAGCTGCAGGATATTAGAGGTGAAGAAATAAAGAAAGGAGAAATGTTAAATAATAAATTATCTGAATGCAGTGACCTAATCCAAGAGCTCAGCCAAAGTAAGGAGCAGAATTTACTCCTGCAGGAACAAATTCAAAGCATAACTTTGGATTTTGAAACTGCAAACAGGTCACTAGAAGAGAAAAACCTTCAAAATGATTTGTTGTGTGAGGAAATAGAAGAGACCAAGCTTTGTGTTGTAGAGTTGCAGGGTGAAATTAAAAATCTTCAAGATGAAAAGACAAATCTGTCTCAGTTGGTAGAGGAAAGAGACCTGGCTGTCAAAAATCAGGGTTCAGAACTTGAGAAATTCCAGACGCAAGTTTCTGAAAAAATGGAGGAAAACAGAGTGTTAAATAATCAGCTCCAGCTATTAAGCAAAGAAGTGGAGGTGCTTAGGCATGAAAAAGAGAACTTTTCAATCTTATTAAATGAGAAATCATGTGAATGTGAATTCCTTCAGTCTGAAATTACTTCAGCAAAGCACCAAGCACAAACAGCAGCTCTAGAAAATGAAAAATTGAAAGCAGACATTGAAACAGTTAATGTTACAGCAATGAAAAAGTCAGAGGAAGTAGCTGCTTTAACTTCACACTTATCCCAACAGAGTCATAATATTTTAGCTCTCAAGGACCAAATTGATGGCCTGTTGATTGAGAAAGAAAACTTAAAAATGGCCTTTGAAGAAAAAGAAACTCTCCTTTCTGAAAAGGAGGCTTTGATTAAGCAAATGAAAGACAGTAAAGTGGCAGGAGAAGGGCAATACATGCAAATCATTTCAGATCTGCAAAACCAAATACAAACCCTAGGTTTTGAAACTAGCCAGCTCAGAAACACAGTGCAGGAAAAGGAAAATGAATTTAAGAGGCAAGCCCAAGAATTAAAGTTATTAAAAGATAAATCTGAAGAGTCTGATGTACTTAGGATTCAACTGTCTGAGAATATGGAGGTTATTTCTGACCTTCAGAGTCAGCTTAAAAACCTGACAGAACAGTCATCCCAGTTGAACGATTCAATTGTACAGAAAGATGCATCTTTAAAGCAAAAAGTAGATGAATACATCAATTTAAAAACACAGTTTTCTGAGGTACAGGAATCTTCTGTTTTGCAGGAGAAACAATTACAGCTTTTAGCCTCTGAAACAGAACAGTTAAAAGTACTTGTTTCAGAAAAAGAATCAGCCATCAACAATATTTCAGTATTCAGTGAGAATTTAAAGGTGCAACTTCAAGAGAAAGAGATTGAATGTGATGTCTTAAAGAAACAGGTGGTGGAGCTGGAGGAAGTGAGAGTGAATTTCCAAAGAGAAATACAGCAGCAGAAGAATGTAATAATTGAGATGGACCAGTCCTTATCAGAAAAGGAATCCTCTCTTATGGAAAATGAAAGTCTCCTCAAAACTCTGGAGGAGAAAGCAAAGAAAGATGAAGAGAAAACAAATTTAATTTCTCAGCTCCAAAATCAGGTACATGAACTAACACAGGAACTACAAAAATCTAAAGAACTACTCCACGAGAAAGAAAACACCGTTTTATCTCTTCAGGAGAACATTGAAGGACAGAATGAACTGAGAACTGAGTTGAACATGGCTCTTGGGAAAAAAGAAGAAGTTATTGCTGGACTCCTTAATTCCTTAAAGGAGAAAGATGCCAGGGTGCAGTTGGCAGAGAGCAATGTTAATGCTCTTTCCAGTGAGATTGAGGTTCTCAGAGAAAAATTAGAGAAAAGTGCAACAGCCATGAAAAACTTCACTGAGGAATTTCAGGAAAAGAATGAGAAGCTTGATATTAATCAGAAAAAAATTGATTCATTGACTGTTGAACTTGACTTTCTCAAAAATGAGCACCAAAAAGCACTAGACCGAATAAACACACGGGAACAAGAACTGCAGCAGAAAGAATTGGCTCTGGAGTCTCTGCGTGTGAAGTACACTGAGCAGGCAGAGAACTTGGAAAGTTTGAGGTTAGAGTTGGACAACCTAAATTCCAAATCATCTCAAGACTGCCATGACAATGTGGTTTTAATAAACAGTCTCCAGTGCCAGGTGGAGTCTTTAGAGAAAGAAAAAAATCTGTTACAAGAAGATGTTGGTAAACTGATGGCTGAAAACACGCAGCTTGGGGCATCTCAGAGTGATCTGCAAAAGAAATTGGAAGAGCTCCAGGAAATCCAGGAAAAACTAGAAACCAGTGAGCATTACTCAAGAATGCAGATTGATGCTGTCAAACTGCATATGAAGACTGAAAAAGAGAAGTTACAGATGCAGGTTAGTGTGAAGGGTGAAGAACTTTCAAAATTAGAACTTAAGTGTGAAACTCTAGAACAAAGTCTGCTTGAGTCAGAAAACAAATGGGTGACAGAACTTGATAGGGCAAATTTGCAGAATAATAATCTTACTGAGCAAGTGAGCAGTTTAGAAAGTGAAATGAAATCAAAGGATAGCAAAATCCAGTCTTTGCAGCAAGAGCTGGATCTTATAAAAGAGAAATTAACTCAAAGCTTGTCTCCATTACTTAGTAGTAGGCTTTTATGCATGGAAAAAAACGCACAGACTTCAGATTCTGAACTGAAGCCAACTGATAGTAAAACTCAGCTGGAAAAATTCTCTGCTCTGATAAATTCGATTCTGAGCAAAGAAACAGAAGGAGAGCAACTGCAACTCCTGCTTTTAGAAAAACAGAAAGAAATAGACACCATGAAAGAGGAATTAAAAAGTATGGAGTCGCTTCAGAAGCAGAAGGAGGTGCTGCAGAACGACATGGAAAAGATGAAGGGGGAATACACATCTGAAATGGAATGTCTGTCCAAAGAAATGCTCACACTCAAGGAAACATTATATGAACAACAATCTCTCTTGAAAGAAAGGGAAGAGTCCTTTGCAGAAATAAATAAGCAGGTTGAATTTCTGCAAGACAAGATAAATAAATCAGAAAAAATAATAAGAGCCAGTCAAGAAAAGCTGCAGATTGAAGGTAAAGAAGTAGCAAGTCTCCTTGAAGAAGTGGAGGAAAAAGATCAACTCATCAAAAACTTAACTTCCCAGGTAAATCAGCAGAAGGATTTAATTTCTGGTCTGAGCCAGCAACTGAAGGAAAAAGACAGTTCTGTTACTCAGGTCATGGAATCATTGTCTAATGAAATGCTGAATTTCTCTGAAGAGAAAAATGCATTAAATGCCAAACTGCAAGACCTTGAAGCTGTTCATAAGAGTTCTGTGGCAGAGCTAAACCAAGTGCTGCAGGAACTTGAGGTTTGCAAGAAAGAACTGGACCATAATCAGGTTCTGTTAAACAGTAGAGAAGCTGAGTTTAAGGATTTAATGAGTGAAAAAGAGGAGATGCAGTTTAACCTCGAGAAAATAGGCAAGGAAAAAGAGAACCTGAAAAAGAAACTTCAAGCAGCGCTGATAGTAAGAAGAGATCTAATGCAAAAAGTTGGAAAACTAGAGAAGAGTGGACAGGAAGAACTAGAAAAAGAGCAAAAAAAAGGAGAGGAGCTGTCAAAGAAAGTTAATGAGTTAACAGACAAATTAAAACTAACTGAAGGACAAAATAATGATTTTGAGTCTCATCTTGGCACTTTGAAGCAACAACTTCTAGAAAAAGATGCCAAAATAAGTGATTTAACTGAAATTTTATCTTCAAAAGCTTCTTATTTAGAGGAACTTCAGCATAATATCACAGAGCTAAATGATGTCATTGCTGAAAAACAAAATGTTTGTGAGCAGAACCTAAAATCTTTAGAGGAAAAGGACTGCAGGCTTGCTCACATGCAGTCTATGCTTGATGAAGAAGCAAGTGCATATGAAAAGGAACGTTCTCATCTGCTCTTAGCTCTTGAACAGGTGAAGTCTGAACTGAAGAAGAAGGAAGAATTGTCAAAGAATTCCAGTTTAGAAGAACCTGGTTTAAGTGCTGGGGACAGGAAGGAGTGTCTGGACCCCAACAATGATGTTGATGTCATGAGTCAATTAAAAAAAGAAAAAGAAGCTTTACAGAGGGAGCTTTTGGTCATGAAAGAAGATATGAAAAAAATTCAGCAAGAAAGGGAAGAGCACAGGAAACTTGCAAGAGATTTTGAGGAACAAAAAACCCACCTTGAGCAGCTCAAACAAGAACATTCAGTGGCAAGTGAAGACACTGAGATAAAAGAGCTAAGAAGTGATTGTGCAAAGCTTGAGGAGGAAACAGCAATGTTAGGGAAAGAACTGAGAAAAATATTGCTGGAATTTGGTGATGAAAGAGAAGAAAAAGTCAACTTAGTGTCTTTGAGTCAGCAGGAGCAATGTCAGGGCAGCTTGTTGGAGGACATAAAGCAGCTACAGAGAAAGCTGAAAGTGTATGAGGCTGAAATTGTAGCTCTTAAGACAGTGCTTGAACATGTGAATAATGAGAAAGAAACACTTATTAAAAAAGGTGAGGACTACAAGCTGAGCCAGGAGGAACTGCAGAGGTCAAGAATTGAAGCTGAGAGGGAGGTTGCGGAAAAGAATAAGGAAATAGAAGCATTGAGGTGTTCACTTGCGGATTTCAAAGGTAAACTTGATTTGGAAAAGGAATTATTAAGCAAAGCTGTTAAGGAGGGCCAAGACGAAGCCCACAGTTACAAAACAGCACTGGAAGAAATGAAGAGTGAAAAAGAAGAACTTCTCAGCTGCTTAGAAAAGTCCAATTCGGAACTAATGAATATGAAAAAGGAGGTAGGACGTTTCAGTGAAGAAAACAAAAGACTCGTGCAAGAGCTGTGTCTGCTGCGTGAGAAGGCTGAGATGAGTAGACCTGTGGTGTCTGGCAAAGAGCTTAAGGAAGAAAATTATACTGAAAAGGAGTTGGGAGAGGTTGGTTCAGAAAGGAATTTCCTTGAAGGGAGGTTAGAAGGTAAAGACACCATTTTTCAACTATCAGAGGCTGATTACTCTGGGAAAACTAAACTGAGAGAAGCAACAGAATGTGAAATGCACAAACAAATGCAAATGATGGAAGAGCCACTGGGAAAACGTGCAAATATAAGTGATTCTAAACCCCAGGAGCAAAGAACTGTAACAGAAGATAAATCCAAAGAGCGCCTTCAGAGGAAACTACAGGCGGCTTTAATATCACGGAAAGAAGCCCTGAGAGAAAATAAATGTCTAAAAGAACAGCTTGATCAGCTGATGTTGGAAAAAGAAGAGCTGATGAACAAGGCAGGGATGCTGGAACACTTGTTAGAGCTTGGCAGAGAAAAGCAAAGTTCAAGTGCTGTTGCTCCCTTGGCTGGAGAGGAAAGCCTTGTCTCTGAAAACGCAAGGCTGCTGACGGAAAACGAGAACCTCAGCGCGGCATGTGAAAGTCTGAAATCCACCATGGAGTCTATAGTTCAGGAAAAAGAGGCCTTTTCTTTCCAGCTAAATACCTTAAAAGATTCTCAGACAGTTGAATTGACAGGCTGGAAGGCTAAACATAGCGAATTAAAACAGGAGTATGAATCACTTCTTCAGGCGTATGAGAATATCAGTAGTAAAGTGGCAGAGATGAGGCAAGTTATTGATCTCAGTAGGAAAGAGAAGCAGGAGGCTGTTCAAAGACTCAGGGAAGGAGAATCTGAGAAGGAGGCTCTGGAGAAGCATTTACAAAATCTCATGGATGAAAATGAGGTTATTAAGAGTCAACTGAAACAACTCAGTGAATCCAAGAAAATGGAAGTCGATGAATTGCAAAGCAAAGCAGAAAGGCAGATCCGTGAGCAGGAGGCAAGGATGCAAGAACACCAGGATCGCCTTCATGAGCTCACTGAGCAGAACCACCAGCTGATGGAGGAGAATGAGCAGCTGAAACAAACTTCTGAAAACTTAAAGCAGGCCTTAGAGAAAATCCAGAATGAAAATGATGTCCTTCATAATAACATCACTGTAACTAAAGCAGCCCTGGGAGAGCTCCAGGTTCAAATGGAAGTGTACCAAAATGATACACAATCTAAAATCAGTGATGCATTGTGTGAGAATGAATCACTGTTAAGGGACATTAAAGTGTTAAAGGATAAACTCTCTGAAAAAGAGCAAGATGTGCTTGTCCTAGAACAGGAAAGAAAATTAATTTCAGAAAAAGCACAAGAAACTGAAAAATCTTTGACCCATAAAAATCATTGTCTAACAAAGCTGGATATGGAGTGTAAAAGCCTTACACAAGAAATTGTTAGTCTAAATGAAAAAGTCAAGATTTTAGAGGATGATAAATGTCTGTTACAGGAAGAATTAGAAAATGTACAAGAAAGTTCTTACAAAGTAAAGAATGAGAGAGAATTTCTCGAGACAGAGTTGCTTAATCATGTTAAAAAAGTTGATCATCTTACTGATAGAATGAAATCAGCACAGGTGCAGAATAACTTGCTATTACAGCAGCTGGAAGAATTAAAGGCAGAAAAATGTCATGTGGTTAAAGAAAAGGAAGAACAGCAGCTCCATCTTGTAAAGATGTTTGAGGAGAAGGTGAAAAGTGCTCAGAGGGATAACAGCGGAACTAAAAGCAAAACAAAAGAATTGCAAGAACTCTTAAAAGAGAAACAACAGGAGATCAACCATTTGCAAAAGGATTCCATTAAGTTCCAGGAGCTGATCCTGGACTTGGAAAGATCTGTGAAAGTGTCACAGTCAAAAAGTGAAAAATTGGAAAAGGACTTAAATAATGCATCAGAAAAGCTGGTGAAATCAAATGAAGAAATCCATCATCTCAAGGGGAAGCTTTCAGCACAGATGGACTTGTTGAATCAGTCAAAGAATGAGGTGGACAGGCTTAAAGATGAGAATCTAAACTGGAGAAAAGAACTTAAGAAGAAGGAAGAAGAACTGCAACTCCAAAAGAGAGAATATGAGAGAGAATTGGAATTTCATCTTCAGCAACTAAAATTGCTTCACAAAAGGGAGTTTTCAAACCTAGAGGAACGGCACAGCGCCCTTGAGAGAGAAAAGGATCGGGCAGTTAGTGAGATCCAGGGTTTGCAAAAGGAAATCAGCACTAAAGACTCTCAAAACAAGCAACTCCAGGTGGATTTGAACGCAGCCTTGGCACGATTAGCTGCTTTTACAAAGTGTATGTCCTCTCTTCAGGATGACAGAGACAGGGTCATCACTGAGATGAAAACCTGGGAACTGCAGTTCAAAGAGGCCATCCAGAATAAGGAGAGACAGATAGAAGACAGTAATAAAAGAATAGTGGCCTTACAGGATGAATTGAAAGATAAAATGACTCAAATTCAAGAACTGAATATCAAATATTCTGTAGTAGAGGAAACAAAGGATGAACTGTACTTGAGGCAGAAATCTGTTGATATGCAGCGCTATGAAGAGCTCTGCAGGATAAAGGAAGAAAACACCTTTTTTTTTAACAGACAACAAGAGTTGGAGAGTGTTCTTCAGTCCAAAGAAGAAGCTTTGCAAGCACTCCTTAAAGAAAATAATTCTCTTAATCATCTCATAGAGAATAGTAAAAGCACAGGAAGAGAGATAAAAGCTCTGGAAAGTAATTTTACTAGACAGGAGCAGGAATTGCAAGAGCTTCTAGCAGAGAAGGAAAAGGTGAATGCTGAGTTGCAAAAGCAGATCACCATTTCTGAGCAAATGAAGGTCATGCTAAATAATAAAGACAAAGAAATTTCCGTACTCATTTCCTCAAAAGGCGATGAAATTTCGGATTATCTGGTTCAGGTACAAACTCAACACAGAAATCAAATCAAAGAATATGAACTTCAGTTAAGGTCTTTGCAAGTGGACAGACAACAAGCTGAGGAATCCTGTCAGAGGATGGAAAATGAGCTGAGAAATCTCCAGGTGAAAGCAGAAAAAGCAGAGCAAGAGAAGGCTGCCATTGCCAGTGAAATAGATGCCTTTAAAAAATCAATGTCATCTCTTCAGAATGATCGGGATGAGCTTTCTACCAAATACAGAGAGCTGGAGCATCTTCACCAGGATGTCTTAAATCAGAGGGACGGGCTTATAGTTGGCAATGCAAGTGAGAATAATGCTCTGAAGCAGGAATTAAGGATACTCCTCAATCGAATAGATGATCTGCATTCTGAAAATGCAATGCTGAGTGCACAGCTGATCAAGTACAGGGAAGATCTTAACCAGGTTTTGTCTCTGAAAGACCATCAGCTGAAAGACTTACTGAAGCAGAAATTAGATTGTATCAAAAGCCTTGAGCGTGAAAAATACGATCTTCAAAAGCAAATAAAAGAAATGCAGCTTTCCAGTGAACTGCAGAAGGGGACTGCTGTGTCTTTGGAACAGGAAAATAAAAAGTTGGCATCTAAAGTAAGTGATTTAGAATCTCTAGTTGCCTCCTTAAACAAAGAGAAACTTGTTTCTGAATCTGGAGAGAAACTGCTAAGTAGTGATAGTGTTCAGAAAAAAGAGTCAAGTGGACAGCATGGAGAAAACATTCAGAAAAAGGTTCAAGAACTCCAGAAATGCAGAGGCAGAAATGTAGGTGAGGAATCCAGCAGGACTCTTTTGACACCTCAGTATGGAGATAAACCTGGTGCTTTTGCAGAGAAGGTGCTGCTGGAAGCTCAGTCTCAAAACAATGAGCTGAGGTCCCAAAATGAGGCCTTTGGGAAGGCAATGACTGCTCTGCAGAATGACAGAGATCGAGTCCTAGAGGACTTGAAGGCACTTCAGAGCAAATACACAGCTGAGCTCAAGACTGAAAAAAGGAGAGGAGATGAACTTGAAGCTGAGTTGGAGGGGTTTAAATTACATCTCATCAGTATCCTTAAAGAAAATCCTCTTCTGCATTGGGGTGTCTTTGATGCTGCAGATAAAGTTACACTTGCTCAGATTGCTGGTGAAGTTGGAAGTCTCTGTAGGACTTTAGTCAGTCGGGACATGGAAGTGAGCAGGCTCTCATCTGAATGTGGAAATTATGTCCAGCAGATTGAAGCATTTTCCAAGGCTATGGCCAGTCTCCAGAATGACCGAGACAAATTGCTGCAGGAACTCAGCAATCAGAAGGTAACTTCTGAAACCAGACAGGGCACAGCCCGATATCCCATTGATTGCAACAGCATCAATGAGAGAAATTACTGTCAAAGTAATTTGGATGTGCCTCAGAGCAATAGGGTAACACTTTGGTAAGTTGTAAATAGCCACATCACTTTGTAGTTTTATTCTTTGTTCAGGGAATGCTTTGAGACATTGTGGATTCTGAAGTTTAACTTCGTAGGTTGTGTAAGTGCTATGATAGCACTGTGTGACTAAAGGTGTGTTTACAATTTTGGGGGTTAGTTATCCTGTTAAATGGAGCAAATGGGGAAAACCAACATTCTGTAATCAAACTTCAATCATAGAGTTTTCACTCCAGTTCACTAATGATGTTTATTAAATGTAGGCTAAGGAAGGAGCCAACCTTGCAGCTGTGGAAATAACAAAACTGAAGACCAAGGTTGATGATTTGGAGAAGGCACTGCATCAGACAAAAGCCTTCCAGGCAGAAACTGAGAGAGAGATCACATCATACCAGAATGAACTGGCTGGATTAAGGTATGAATTTTAAATTTAAATAGTGCATGTGGTTCTTGTTTAGAATTCATCACCGACTTCACAACCCAACATAAAACTGACACCCAGAACTAGCAGGAGGCAGGATAAGAATGTTTGTAATGTGTGACATCAACTTCCACGGGGTTGTCTTTGTGCACAGTTTTCCTTGTGTTTTTGTGTCTCTTGGTTTATGTGAAGTTTCAGAGTCTTATTTAAATGATTTCTGTTCTGTTGGTGGCTTGGGTATTTGGAACTACAGTAAAAGAGTATGCTTGGTGTGGAATAACAATAATTCTGTTTGAATTTGAGGCCATAGGCAGTATCCTGGTGCCTCACTTCATTTTACGGTCCATAGTGCAATTTCTAGATCTCTAATTATAAAGTCTTTGTAAGGTATTATTTATCTTACACTACAAGTTTTTAGGGGAGAGGATGTAGATCAAAAGGCCAGCCCCACATTTCTCTGTAAATGTGAGCAAATTATGAAATATTCAAACCTCATTTTAACTTGTAGACTTAACCAGTGAACAGCATAAATATATACATATATGCATATTACTCTTCCAAAGTTACCATTATTTATTACAGAAATAACAGTAAGTACAGCTTTATCCTTTTCATTGATTTGTATGTAGTGTATAATTCTTTAACATACAATATTTTATGTTCAGAATGGAAAAAACCCTCCTCCTCTCTGAGTCCCAGGCACTGAGAAATCAATGTCAGATCACAATTGCTGAGAAAGATCGACAGATTGCAGAGCTACAGAAGCTGCAACAAGACATGATTGTTATGAAATCAGTCCCTGCTGGCAGCAATTATCCAGTCAAGGTAAAGAAGTGGAATGCAGCAGGAATGTAGAATGGAATTTAGCAGTTTATTGTGTTGAATTTGCAGCCTCCAGAGAACTATGCGGCACGTGATAGCAATCTGGCAAGTGTTATCTTATGTTAGTTAAATCCAGAATATAACAGGAAGAAGTTAAAAAAAATTAAATGGATTTTTTTTTTTCAGATTTATTATGGCTGCAACCTATTTTTAGGGACATGCTTTTTAAGAGGATCAAGAGGTTGGTAGTTCATGCTGACAACAAATTTCACAATCTGTGTAGTTGGTGCAAAGAAATTTTAAAGATCTAATAAAATTCATTCTTCAGAGCCTAAATCAGTGTCTAATTCCTGCAGATTAGAGCAGGATCTAACTGGAGGGAGAAAGGGGAGATGTCCTAATGGAAGTGCTCTTGCCTTTCCCCTGAAGCAGCTGGAATTGGCTTCTGCCAGGAACAAAATCCTGGATTTAGAAAGGCAGCAGCTGACACCCAGTCTGGCAATTGCTGTCTGCTTTTTTAAACTGTCATTAAAGCTTCAAGGAAAGTGGTTTTTTAACTACTATTCTTATTTCCCTTTTCTGTGCCAAAGGAAGGAATTTTTAATTTCATTAGAACCAACATTTAGTTGGTCAGGTTTGAGTTTCATATGCTGTTCATTTTCTGTGATTAAAATCACAAGTAAGAGCTATTGAACAGTAATATCTGTGGGTTATGGAGTATGTGATAAAAATCTTTATTTCAGGATTATGTGGGTAAAAAGATTCCATAAAGCATTAGAGTTAAAGGAGGCCAAAGCTGTAAACTGATGATAAGATCAGGTGTGTTTTTCTTTTCAAAATGGACTCTTTCAGCTTAAAATCCATATTTCCAAACAACTGTTCTGCAGGTCATGAATACAAGACATTCTTAGCTTGAAAATAATTTTTGAATAATAATAATTTTTGAAAGGTGTTCTATATTAATATGTTTCTATTTTACCACCTTTCTTTGTTCCTCACACTACTTGCAAATTAAAAATTAAGTCAGGTTGCCTTTTCATTGTAGTTTTTTATTGTTTCTTAATGCAAATATTTAGGTTGAAAACACTATATATTAAAAAGACCCCATCTTCTACTTAAAGTGTCTTGCAAATGTGGTATTACATTGTGAGAAGGGTATTATATTGTGCAAAGGAAATTCTGTGTATTTAGTGTTGGAGTTGTGTATTATTTAGAGAACTCCTGTACCGTTTACCCTGAATATCCGAATATTTTTTAAGGCTTTAGAAACTGCCTCCCTTGCTGGAAGTGGAGATGCAGCAGAGGAAATCAAATGTGTCTTGGCTGAGAAGAATCAGCTGCAGAATGAGCTGCAGCGCTGCCTCCAGGAGATCCACCAGAAGGACCTGCATTTCCAGCAGATTAATTCCAAGGTAATTTAGAACAACAGCTCTGATCCTCAATAGCTCATGCAGTCTGGGCTGGGATCACACAGAAATATTGATAAATTGGTGGTGTCTTGCATGACTGACAGTTAATTTTACTTTAAAACTCAGATTCTTCCAAACAACCCAGTTGGGTCAGACTAGAAATTGCAAATTAAATGTCAGTATTATCTTCTGTCAAGCTCTTCTGACTTATTTGACAGAGAGGTTTATTTGACTCTGCATTCTAAAGCTGTTGATGAGGCATTGTTAAACTTCTACTCAAAATATTTTTCATTATAGACAGAAACAGGCTGGAACAAGATTCTTCCTTCTGGTTTGGGTATTTTGATGACAGGGGAAATCAATGCTCATGTTTCTTTATTTGGTCTCATAAAACAACTAGTTAAACCTCAGCGAAACTGTGACCTTGCCAAAAAGTTTGTGCAATTTTGAAACAGCAGGTCTCAAATCTGTAGGAATTTCCTGGAGGAGCTAATTCCTAATTTTTAGTTCTTTAAATGTGAATTCCTTGCAGGTTGTGCAGTCAGCAGAGGAGAATGCTGTCTTGTCTGCCCAGCTGAAGACTCTGTCTCAGACTCTGAGGGATAACCAGCTTCATTACACTGATCTGCAAAATCGATATTTAAGGCTGGAGAGGGAATATCAGTCAATGCAAGTGGCATCTTTCCAAGGCTCAGTTCAGGTAAACAAATTTATGGAAATACTTTTAGGGTTTTTTCTTCTGTGCTTACATATTTCATGCCAAAAATTCACTTTTTGTTGTACCGATCCAGTCCTTTTGCTAGCCCTTTATGTGTGCTGAACATAACTGTCTTTATTGTTGTAAAGCTGGTTTAATTTGACTTTTCATTTAAAGAAACTGTTTATACATGATTTTTCTTTTGTTTTGGAATATTTTTTCAGTTGATCCACAACTGGCAGAGGTAATTGAATGATGAATTATCAATGGATCAGGAAATTTAGTGATAATTTCACATCATTCATGAATAGTTTTGCAAGGTGTTTGAGTAATATTTTCAGAAGTGAGATTTATAACACCACTTCAGCATTTTGGTACCGTTTGCCAACCCCTCATACACATAGGTTAATAATAACAATAAGGTTATTATTTGAGGGCTGGAACTAGATGATTTAAGGTCCCCTCCAAGCCCATGCTTTATGATTCTATCATTATTCCTTTGTGAGATTTTAATTTTTAAAAAGCTTTCCTGTACTGCCTTGGCTATTCATTAACAATCAGTTAATATAATGCCCTAAAATAACATATGTGGATACTTATAGTAAACAACCCTCACTCTTCCATAAATGGGAATAAACCCAAACAAGGAGAACTATAAATTAAAAATAAATGAATAGCTGCAATATTTTGAAGCTGTACTCAGTGCTGCATTGTTATGTGGATATAGATGCATTTCTTTCCCCTCAGAATTATTCAGAGATTGCTGCGGTAACAGGTGTACCTGTATCCTTCAGGTCCCACAGCATTCCTCAACTTTCTGTTAGAAAACAGGCCTGGAAAATTTCAGCTCTGGAAATCAAAAAATTAAATGGCATCAAAGAATTATTTGTTCCACTGTTTTGTGGTGCTTATGGCTTCTTTAATTGAAATAAAGACTTTTAGCAAGTAGAAAAATGGTGACTGGCTTTTTTTCCCCCCTCCCTTAATATTTCCTAGGATGAAACTAGAGGAGAAGTTCCCCCTGGAGCGCCACGGGAAAGATCTGGGATTATTGTTGAGATAGACAATATGGAGCTAAATGAGCTCAGGAAAAGGTCAGGACTCAGAGCATGTATTAGCAATATTGTTTTCCTGACAGCTGTGTTGTGAGTGTGAAAGTAATGCTTTTGTATCCCTCTAGGCATTTGTGTGGAGAAGGGAAAGAAGTGGATTTACAGTGGATTAAATAAAGCATAAGTCATATCCTTGAATTGTTACCATCTGTGGTTTGGTTTTGTACCTTACTTCATTTCAATATAAAGCTAAAGCATCTTATTATAATTAAGTCTGTCAGAAAAAGGAAGATTTCTTAATAAAAAAAGAGCAAAAAAGTAATTCTTTAAGTACATAAAATACTGATTTCAGGTTACGTTTTGTCCTAGGCTTGCAGAGACTGAGCAGCAGTATGAGTCCCTGCAGCAGGCTCTCTCCCAGCTGACAGAAACACTGGCAGAGGAGAAGAGCAGGAGAGAAGCTGCAGAAGAGGCTCTTGGGCTCTCTGAAGAGACAAGTAACAGGTAAAATACCGTGTCACATTATTTGTTTGCTTTTTATTTTTAGTGAGAGGCTAGTGATAGGTTTTCCTGTGGGTGTTAGATTTGTGAGCAAATAATAGAACAAACAGATAATAGAACCTCCTTTTGAGTCCACAATGCCCAAAGCAATGGAAATCTACGTATAACTGTGTAAAAAAAGCTAAGTTTAACCCTGGATGAAGAAAGTGTTACAAGCTTTGGATTTTTTTTCTTTATTTAATTTCATCTGTTGGGCTCAGTGGTATTTCTTTTTTTCCAAGTTAGAAAAAAAAATCACATATACAGCTTTAGCAGAGCCACTGGTTAGATTTAAAATATCGTTATCCATCTGCCTACATAAAGTATCCCTCACAACCATCATCTGATAATCACTATTCAGTCAGGTAGTAATTTTGGTGTTTATTCTGAATAAATGAAACATCTTAAGTGTAGATTGTAAATAGAGACTGAAAAAGACCTGGCAATATAAAGTGAGTCTGACTGCTCTGTGTGGAGACCTTCCCTTAGTAATGTAAGAATGCAAAATAATGTTTTTGTGTGAATTCAGTACTTAAGAGGAGATAATTCAGTACTCCATGTCTCTCTGTAATTTTTCTCTAGATTTGAAGTGAGCAGTTACAGATCTGTACCCACTGAATACACTGTCCAGATGGAAACTGAGGAGGAGAGAGAAGCCTTAATAATCAATCCCAGTGAACATGTTGTTGTGAGAAAGGTAAGGAGATGAAAGCTTTCAAAAACCCTGAAGTACCAGCTACTTAAAAAGGGTGTGCATGTTGTATCCTGCTGGTTGCATACTAGATTGAAATGGCACAGCTCATGATCCCCCTCATGCTACTGCTTTCTTTTTTCTGTCTTCCCTTTCCTATATCTTATTTTCAACTGTCATTCATTCTTGGAGTGCAATTTCCCTCCTGAGTGACTGGAAATCACTGATTTTTTGTTGTCCCCTTTATGTGTAAGCAGTGGCACAAGGCAGCTTACTTGTCTGATGTGCCTTGGCTCTGAAAAGCTGACTGAAGTACTCTGTGTGTTTGGTATCAAGGGGCTGGGCAGGCCATCATTCAAAGCAGCAAACTACTTCTGAAACTCCATTTCACTGAAAAAACATCTTTAATTTCTTTCTCTTTGGGCTGTGAGTCAAATACAAGCAGCTGTGTAAACTGCATCATAAGACATATTGCCTGTGTCAAAATTAAAATAGTAGCAATCATATTTGTACTACACACGTCCATTAAATAAAATGTGCATTGCATTTAATTATGTGCATACACAAAATGCAGTATGCATCTCTAGTATGTCTGTGTAACTGCATAATACACAAATATCTGATATTCATTCCTCTCCCCTTTTAATAATGCTGGTTTTTTGAACTTTATATTATTTATGTTTTTATAGCCTGTGGTGTGGCATCAATTGCTATGTCACAGGTTTACAGTGCCTCAGAAATCCAAGCTGCAGTGGAGCTTCTTGTTCGTATTCATGATTACTGATATGGAATTTTTTGTTTCCTACCCAGATGAAAGGAGGAGCCCTTTCCCTCCGGAGGTGGCTCCGAGGGCGAAGCCTTTACTGTTCCAAACTGCTGACTTCCCGAGCAAAATCTCGCTATTTATTCCTCGCTTACCTGGTCACTCTCCACCTTGTTGTTTTCCTGTGCCTCACTGGTGTCCTCTGAATACTGCATTTCCTGGGTGGATTATTTTGGTGTGCCAATTTAGGATAATAGACTCCTCACATGCTGCTGTTACACTATGCACTGGACACAGTTGTAAATATTCCTGTGACACTACATGAATCTTTAGCTTCTCCAATGAAATTTGTCTTTATCACACTTTGCTCCAAAGTTGACTTGAATGGCTCTTTCACAGTGGAATATTATATTTGCTAAGGAGAAAATATTCCCCCCTGCCCTCTAAAGAAACTGCTGCATACAAGTTATTTAATATTGTTTGTGAGTACATAATGATTGGTTACTACTGAATGGGTTGTAAATGATATCTTTTCTATACAAATTTTATTTTAAGAGTCAAACTATAAATTTCAAAGGAATATCAAGCTATTACTGTATATTGGCTTCTTGATTATCACAAGAAGTTTTATAGAGTGCAATAAAGGAAGAACTACTGAATTTTTGATTTTCTTTCATTGCTTGGAGGGTTTTTTGGCTGAAAATAAAAGAATTAAGAAGGTTGTTCTTTGCCATTCAGTTTGTGCCCAGTTCTGTGTGTGGTAATGAGGTAAGCTGATGATTAAAGATTCAGTAAAGATTAAGAATTGAGATGACATAGAGAAATGTCTTCAACTTCTTATATTCTCTTCTTTGTGATTTTTTTCCCTGTAACTTGTGGGGAGTTTGGTAATTTTTTAATTGACTTGCATTTCTTGTCTTGGTGGGGTTTAGTCACTGCCTGTCTTTGTGCAAAATGTTCCTCAGCTGCAGAACACATGAAATTCAAGCTTATAAAGGCACAACATTACATATTTTACATGTTTGAGCTTCAAGGTACAAGTCAGTAAAGGGTAAGTTTTCAACTGAGAATCTTGTGGGGAAAAGAAAAACCACTGTAGGTAAATCCTGTAAACTTTCTTCTTTTGATGGTCTTTAATATTTCTTAGTCTAGTAAAGGTCTGATTTTTTTAATATAAATCCAATCTATTCCAATATAATTGATGATTTTTTTTTTTGTATAACAGTAATTACTCATCTCCTTTGAATGGCTGATTCAGTCCCTGTTTTCAGCCCTCGTGTCAAGTACTGGGATAACATGAGGACTGTACATGCTGACTTATCCCTTTCCAGCCTGAAGATGGGTGTTAGCAGAAGGATACTGAACTATTGTTAGCTAATTATGTTAATTATGTTACAGTGAAGCAGAATGCTTTTCAATGGCAACACTGGACCTACAGTCCTTCCAGTTTTACCTTGTGTGAGGGATTTTTGTCTTGAGGGGAGAAAACAACCCTCTGTCCTGAGGCAGAGCAAGTTAGTGAGTGGGAAAGGATCCAGAGGTGTTGGAAATTCTGTCCTAATTCATCCAGGCCTTTTTGCTGTCGCTGACAAGCACAAACTGAAAAAAAAAGTTTCTGCAAGTGGCTTGACATGTGTAGATATTCTGTGAACTCCATTCCAGAGGCTGATATAATATGTTGGGAAGTGAGACCATGTCATTTATGAAGCAGCTTCTACAAATCATCACCATTTCCTGGGTGAGTATTGCCCTGAGAGTGTTTTCATGTTACATTTCATGATTTAAATGCTTTGCTTTGCTTAGTCTGAGATCTTTGAGGGATTACATACTGGTTCCTGGACTTGGATGCCTTTTACCTGAGGCTTTGAAGGCATTCCAGAGGGTCTGCTGGTGTAGGGTAATACAGAACTTAGTGAAACGAAATGAGGAAGAACAGTAGTGTTTTCTCTCTGAACATCAGAAAACAAAAAGGAGGTTCTCTGTTAATTGTATTTAATTTTGCAGTTGGGAATTAGACAAGTAAAAACAAACTAAAAATTAAAATCAAGCAAATTTAGGAACTGCTTTAAAATTCTCTACTCTTAAATTCCAGTGTCTCGTGATGTAATTTCTGATGTATTTAAGGGCTGAGTTTCCTTCTAGTTTACATTGTTGGAATCAGAATCTGCAGGCAGTTCTGTAATGTTGGATACTGGTAAATAGTTGGTTTATTGCACTCTTAAGCCTTTTCCTGAGGGTTTTAGAAGAAAATAACAATTCACAGCAACATTCACTCATGTTCAAAGATACCAGCTACCAGAACTAATGGTTAAACATTCCTTTATTAAAGCTGTTTGCAAATGCATGTGATAAAATCCCATTTTTGCACTGTTAGGGACAAGAACTTTGCTGGATGAGTGCTGTTTTTCATTCCTTTCCCATTTCTGAAGTACCCTTCCTTACTGAGTGAAGTTGCCAAAAAGGAAAAATAAAGTCCTCCCCTCTTCTCAAATGCTTAAAGAAGCAATTGTCCAATCCTAAAAATAACCACTGCATCCAAAATACATCTTGGTGAACTCCAGGCCCTCTCTTGGTGGGAATTTTGCCATGAATTTCAGGGAGATCAGCACTTTGATGTGATGGCCAACTCCTGAAGTTGAGATGTTCCTGGGTGGTTGTGCCAGCTGCCTCTTGTTCTTTTTCCCAGAATAACCACTTCCATGAGGTATTTACCATTTACAAACATGAAGTAGGGCCTAGAGTGAGCACTCCACATTACAGAGTGGCTATCACTGCAAACACACAGCAAATGCTTCCCTGAAACTTTTGCTGGGGGTTATTTTTAGTTGTTCATTTGAGATTGATGGTGACCCTCTGAGAAAAAGGCAAATTTCAACAAGCCATGAGGGAACAACTGCGATCTTTGAAGTAATGAAAGTTTGGTGATTCTTATGTACCATGAACTACTAACATTAGAGCTGGTATGTGCATACCAGCACAAATGAACTTTCTAAAAGATAATTCAACCTTGAAAGAGATGGGGTTTATGATGAAGCCCAAGTGGAGCTGACTGTGTGTCCTCTTGCAGAGCTTGTCCATGGTCATGAGGCCAATTAACAGAATATCACAGGATCCTTGGGGGTGCAGCAGATTTCCCCTTTGAAAATAAAGGACTGATTAGTTTGCTTTGGTAAAACCCATTCAAGTGGAAATTTGTGTGGATACTTCACATGCTTTGTTACATCAGAGCTTTAGCACTGACTTTGCTGTTTAGGTTTATTCTTTCCCAACATTACTCCTCCTACAGGAGTTTGCTCTCTAAATGATGGGGTGTTCCTTCTGTCCTGTTCCATCCCATCTGAGGAGTGTGTCCCTCCCTCCAAATTGGTGCTTTGCAGCCAAAATTATGAGGCACTGTGTGTGATGGTGATGAAACCACTGCCCTTGTATGTGACAGTGGTGCTGGGCTTTGCAAAGTTGGGTTTGCAGGAGATGATGCCCCAAGAGCTTTATTTCCATGCATCATTGAACATCCTGGACATCAGGTCAGTTGGTACCAAAATGAAAGTTCTGTTTGGTTTGGATGGTTGTGTTTTGGGGGAAAAAAAACAAACCAACTTGTTCAATTAATTAGTACTTGCTGAATCAGTGCAAATTAAAAACATTGGCAGAGCATTGCTAACATGAGAAACCAAATGAATAATAGTGATAAGTTCCCTTTTTGTTCCATTAAGCAACAGTATGGCTCAATAAAATTCCAAAGAGGATCTCCAGCACATCACTTTATAAACTCAAATAAGACTGGAAAGGATAACTGTGGCTTTTCTTGACCTTGAAAAGGGTCTTTCTGCTTAATCAGATTTCTAAAAGTTCCTTTGCAAATACAAGATGCAGATTTTTGTTTGTTTTGTTCATATCTGAGCCAGATTTTAATTTTCTGGACTGTCAAAACCCTTCCCTGAAGTTCTGTGTCATGAAAAATATTTTACCTCATATGTTGTTATATTATTTGGGGCAATTGTGATACACTTCCTAATGCAAAAGTGATAAACTTAGTAAAACTATTATTTAATAAGTGAGGGTTTTTTAAAAGAAAATCTGTCTTATATATAAGTGTCTCAGTTTAATGAGACTGAAGAGTTTTGCTAAGGAGGATGAGTTATGAGGAAGACCAAGCTCCTCCCTCTAAGAAACTGTAAATCCAAAATTAAGAGGCTCCAATGGAAGAAGTATGGAGAAAAAAAAATTAACAGCCCTTTATTAAAGGCTATATGTGTATTGGCAGAACAACAAAAGAACACAAAAACAACTAAACAATAATCCTGTACCCAAAAGTCCCCTCCAATTTTGGCGCAATTCTCAGCACGGCCAGCAGGGGGCGCTGTTGGGCTCTGGCAGTCGTCGCGTGAGGTCCCGGGTGCGGGAGAGGCCGAAAATGGAGATTTCCCCCCAAAACTAAGAAGGGGAAGGGGAAAAGGGGGGAAAAAAGGGTTCTTCCCGCGAACTCACGCTGTCAGCGGCTGGCTGTGGCCAGAACTCCCCCAAAGGTTCCTTTGCAGAAGGGTCAAGCCTCTCCGATGAAATCTGAGCAAGTCTGGGCTGGGGGCAGAACAGGGCGCAGGAGAACGGAGGCGAACCGGGGCCAGAAGCAGACAGATGACCCGGCCAAAACCAAAGCGAGCTCAGAGTCCTTCCACACACATCCACTCCCTGAGTCAGGGTAAAAGTGAAATGCCTGCTGTTTCCCGAGGAGAGGAAAAAGAACCTCATTACCTCCCCCCCTCAAGTCTTCTGCGAGCTATCAGCCTGGAATGTGGGCCTGCTAGCTAGTTCTTTTGTGTGTGTCAATCACCCTAGGCAAACACTCTACTTCTCCCTCGTTCAACATCTTTCTTTTACAGCGATGCAGGGGAAAGAAAAAAAATTCCCCCTTTTTTTTTTTAGAACAAATAAACCTATGGCAATAAGTTAATACTTTTCCCCCTCCAAAATGTACATTTTTAGAAATATATTTCTCTTCCAACAACGGGAAATCTCACTGTTTCAAGGCATTAATGGAACTGCTTAGACAGAAAGAACAACCAAATAAGTAAATCTAGAGAGATTATACCTTTTCCACCTATAATTCCTTCCCTTTATTCCTTTGTGCAGTGACAAAGGACCCACCTCTGATGGAGAATGATGAGTTTGCTAGTGCCCACCTTGGCTGGACTCCTGTGTGGGCAGGACCAAGTATGTGATACTTCTTTCATTTTTGAACCTGCCTTGCTCTTCCTGGTTGATTTGTAGAAGGAATGATTCCAGAGTAGGTGGTTTCCCATGAATTCACATTTTAGTTCCTTACATGTTTTGGGAGTACATTGTGTGAGGGCTGTAACAGGTACAGTATTTCACATGAAGCTTTAACTTAAAAATGTTATTCTATCTCTGATGTGCCTGATATATTGCACTAATATTGGAATAAATCCTTTGCAGGATGTTATGGTTGGAGTGGATCAAAAAGACAGCAATGTAGAGGCTGAAGCACCAAGTAAAAGAGGGATCCTGAGCCTGAAATACCCCATTGAACACGGAGTTATCAGTAACTGGAGTGACATGGGAAAGGTGGGTGTTTATTTTTAATGTAATTTTGTTGAGGCACAGCTTCCTTGGTGTGTGGCCAGAGCAGTGACCTCTTTGGGAAGTGCAGGAGAAACTGGAGAGGCATGGGAATTCCAAAGGACACTCTCACTTTGTTAAATATCTCAGATATTCCATATGGCCTTGTCTCTTGGGGAAGTGTCTGAGTGTGTATGTGGAAATATTGTTCCTCCTCTTTAGAGACAGGATTGCTATTTGGTCCCTTGTCTGCAGGTGAAATGGCCTGGGGAGAAAATTCCACAGGGATATTCTCCTGGTAATGTTTTCCTACGGAAAATACCACAGAAAGGATGACAAGGGGCTGGGGTTGTTCTGTACTCACACTTTCCAGGATGAGGTGTGTGCAGTTATAATCTCTGTATCTAAAGTCAGTTCTTGGGTCGTATTCATGAACCCAAACTGGTGAGTGCAGAGTGTTCCAGAGAACAAACCAAAGTCGATACAGGAGCAATGGGACTTCCTCAGTTCGTATCTGGAAATAAATTGCCCTCCTACTCCACTAGGTGGAAGCACAATATTTGGATTTCAGTCTTGCACTGTTTGCTGTGAGGACACCTTTCTGTCTACCTCGTACATCCCATTATGTTTTGCTCCCTGATAATTTTCCTGCTGTCTGCATTCAGCAAGAAATTATATTTTGCTGAAGAAAAAAATAAAAATTGGAGGTCACTATTTTTGTTCCCGCATCTGGAAATTGTCCTGTGCACAACAACATACTGCTGTGTGTTCCTTCTCTGGGTAATGCTGGATGCAAGAACAGACTATCTAAAATGTAATTAGGAAAAGGAATTGGAGAAGGTTAAAAAGGTGACATGTGCTTTCCTGTAGTGTGAACTCATCGGTGGATAGATTGGTTTTAAGGTGTAATGTGAAGGAGGCTTCAGGCCGTGCTGTAATTCAGATAATGGTCAGGTACTATATGGGCCCTTGTAGCTTTAGCTTTTCTTTGTCACTTAAATCACTTGTGGAAGTGGGTCTCCAAGCTTCCCTTCTTCTGGTAGGGAAGAGACAAGAAACAGAGCTGATGACTGTTATGATTATCGCAAATAAGGAAAAAAGTGTATATTTGGTTATATACAGGCGTTTGTGATTCAGTTATGTATCTCAAGTCCCCCTGAAGTTCTGTAACAAACACAAAGACTCCTGTGGCTGAGAGAATTTCTGAAATAAAATTCCTAGAGTTTTGATGCCAAGGGAATATCTTTTGTATGTGCATATATATATATATATATATATATATATTTCCCCCAAAATTTTCCAAACCAGTTGCATGATTTTGATCCAAGCCACAGATTTATTTCTAATGCTTGGAAATCATACTCCTAAAAGCATCTTGATGCAGAAGAGACAAGGGAATTACTGGGTAATGTGCCAAAAATGGGACAAAGGCACAATAGTGCAGTGCCCAACCATCCACAGGGTGCAGAAAGAGGGGGATCACCAAAGAAGGAGGCTGAGTGTGAGTGGAAAGTGGGAGCAGGGATGCTGCAGGATGTGGGAGCGGAGCGGGGAGCACATTCCTCTTCTCCCGTGCTTCAATTCACAATATTCAAATTGGGCCTGCTCTGTTTTCCGCTGGATAATAATACAGGGCATTGTCCATCCCTGTTAATTTGTTCCCAGGAACTGACCTGACAACATGTGGGAGGGATGGAGCTTTTCTGGCTCTGGTGACAACATAAATGTTTAATATAAGTGTTGGGGTAATCTGGGATAGTTCTTCCTCAGTAATTTGTCTTTGCTCCTCACATTTGAGTCTCATGGCCTTTAAAATCAACACTGAATTATTTTGGTTCTTGGGGGATATCGTTATCCCTCAACATTGTGGTTACAGGGCTGTGCAGTGCCTGGATTTGAGGGAAAACCTGGAAACTGCCCAAGATTTAGACAGGGTCCTGCTTTGTATGAGTCCAGGTTTGTTCCTCACTGCTGAAATCACCAGCACTTTGTAAATTATGTAAGCACCTTCTCTTCCCTTATGTGTTCCCTGTCTGAAATTATATCTGACTGATATATATTTTTAAACTTTTACATAATTACTTTCTGGTTTATTCAACTTCTCCCTGCATTTCTATTCTAAACCTTCAAATGGAAGATGGCCTGGCATCCCAAACCCCACTTCTGGAAACATCTGATTATTCATTTTTTTTAGGGGATTGATATGGAACTGAAATTTCTTTTTAGGACTGATTTTTTTTTTTCCCCCTAATGAGTAATTCCAGCTCTGGACAGCTGTTAACTTTGTAGGTGCTTCACAAAAGAGGATCTTTCTTCCATTTAAGTTCATTTTGGAGCGTAATAATACTTGTTTCTGAGATATTCTTCAAATAAACTTACCCATAAAACTATCCTGATGTTTTGTGCTCAAAAATAAGCTCCTTGGGTCAGGCAAAGCTGAGGTAAACAAAAGAATAAAACTGCAGCACAGTGGTTTCAGTTCTAAAATAGAGGTGAATTTGGCAGATTTGCACTTGCATGCTTTCTGTCTATTTTAATATCTGTAAAAATACTAATAAAATAAAATATATAAATAACAATTTTTATTGTATGATAATACCACTTGTATTTTAAATATAATATTATTTCATATAATTTAATACATTACTAAAAAGATATTAAAAATCCATTACTCAGGCTGTATTTGAAGAGCTTTCTTTGTAGTTCTGTGGGCAGAGGAAACCATTTTGAGACACTTTTCTAAAACATTTTTTCACTTCTAGATTTTGACATCATTCTTCCTACAGCAAACTCTGGTTTTGCTGGAGGAACATCCCACCCTTTTGAATCTGAAGGCCAACCATGGAAAAAATTACTCAGGTAATTGTCTGAAACCTGTGCCATGGATCATTCCTGCATGGAAGCAGCTAAAAAATATAAATAGTCCCGGGTGTTCAATATTGTTCTTAATTTGGGAGCTAATCCCTTATGGTTAGTGTGGCAAGATGGGTAAGCCATGATCAGAGAGCAAGAGTTGCTGCTGCTCTTGCATTATCAAGGTCCTGAAACATTTTAGACTTGCAAATATGTCACTGCCATGCACAGGTATCCTTTTAAAAGCTTGGAGTGATTTTTTGTGTGTGTGTGTGTTCACAAGACTGTGCTCAGTTCTGGATGTAGGAAAGCTGAAGCCAAGAGGCTTCTGATGCTGAGTTTTGGTGTGTATCTAGATAATGATAACACAGGATTATGTGATATTTTTTTTTGGTTGGAGTTGATGAGTCATTGATGTATTTAAAAGTGAGGTTTGAAAGTGCTGGTTGTGAACCAGCTGAATCTTCAGTGTGAGTTTTGGATCAGTGGCACATTTCAGGTGCCCACCTCTGGCTACCAAGAGTGTTCAACTTGTAGCGCAACTCCTCAGCTCCTGCTTTCTACCCTTGACACTGTCCCTTCATCAGCACTTCTGCATCAGACAAAATACTACTTGTCATACCAGAATTGTGAGTTTTGAAAGATTAGAATGAAGCACATGACTTTGTTGAACTTCCAAATGGAGCACCTCTTCAGGGGTCAGGGGAAAAGTGTTCCAAAAGTGGAATGTTTGTGTTGTCTTGGGAAAGTGAGTTGTCTTAGCAAATGATGCTTTGCTAAGTGTTCCTGCCTGTGACATACCTAGTCTGATTTAGCCAACTTTAATCAGAACAAAAAGCAGACCTCTGAAGTTTTATATATTTTGGAGCAACTTTATGGCCAAAAGTCCATGTTACAAGTTTAACCAGTGATAGAAAGAGAAGTAAATGTGATTTAAATACAGATATAGGTATAGAATCACCTGGGGAAATGGGATGTGACTCTGCACTTCCCTTTGTTCCAACTTTTGGCATATATTTAATTGGAAGATTATGCATCAATTTAGCAACAGTGTAAATAAATTAATTAAGTAGTGAGTTTGACAGAATGAATTACTGGGAGAGAATACAACTGGGAGATAGCAACCTACAACAGACCATAAGAACAGTGTACTTTTTAACAACCAGGAGATGTGGCTCATACAACAGACGTGTCCAGGACTGCTCCTCTGTCATTATACTGTAATGATAAATCTTGCTTTCAAGATTGTTTAAAGGCTTCTTGTTTATTGCTGATTGCATTAAATTCATCACCATAATTATGAAATATTGTTAATTCATGTAACCTTTAATTGAAAGCATAGTTTCCATTAAATGTTGGCTTCATTGGCAAAAATATTAGCTTCTGAAATCCAAAATTTGAGTTAACCCCCTCACATCAGAAGCTCTGATGGTGATGGTTGAGTCCCCATCCCTGTAGGGATTTAAAAGCCATTAGATATGGCACTTGAGGACATGGTTTAGTGGTGGCCTTGGCAGTGTTGAGTTTACAGTTGGACTCAATGATCTTAGAGGAATGGCTTATTATTCCTTGAGATGGGAATAGACAGATTATTCCTCATGGCTTCTTCCAGCTGTGTCTTCTGTGCATTTTTTATGTGTGTGTAGATATATAGATATAAAACTGTCATGGTTTGAGATAGCCCCAAAATCCAATTCTCTAGCTCCATCCCCCCTCCCACATCTCAACCGAATGTGAGATGGGTTTTTCCAGACAAAACACAACCAGACTCAGAATGGGGAAAGGGAATATATTACAATGACTGTACAAATAAATACTATAGCACATTATACACACGATCACAACTATCTCTACCATGACATATAGTATTTACAATGGATCAGATCTCTTCTCCCCTCCAAATAAAAGTCCAGGAGGGAAAGAAAGACAGATCCCTTCCAGTCTCTCAGGGCAGCAGCTTCTTCAGAGTAGCAGAAGCAGTCTGTCTCTCTCTCTCATGCATGCAGCTGTTGCTGGATCTCTGCCAGCACTCAGGAGGGAGGTATCCAAGCTCCCTCGGCCCCGTCGCCAACCAACCGAGGGGTCTTCCGTGGGCTTCGTAACCCCAGACAAGGCCGTTCCACCACGTCATATCACGAGACGCAGGGGGTCTTCGTGACGGTCTGGTATCTCCAGGAGATTCAAGCTCCTTGCAGGGCCTCTGTGCCCTGTCTCAGGCTGCGAGCTTCTTTGTAGCTTGCAGCAAGGGAGGGCCCCCAAGGCCAACCTCCCACATCGTCCTGGCTTAGCTCTCAGGACGACCTGAGCTTCTCAGCTCTTCTCTGCAGTGCATGTTGCACTTCAAGGCTCTTTCAAGTAATAGTCCATCATCCTCCTCCTCTCCAGGAGGTCTCAAAGGAGGTTTGGGGGGTCTGGTATCAGTTCTTACCCCCAGAACTCCGTAGCTCTGCTGCTAGCTTCTGCTGCTTCTCTGGTTCAGGTCTTATCAGTTGGCTTTTAGCCATAACCTCTGGACGCTGCCGCCACTTCTGCTCTGTCTCTGCTCACTCACGATGGAAACATCTCCCAGCTCACAGCTACAGACACATAGTCCAGCGTCACACTGTTCCAAGTCTCTGTAGCCCCCAATTGGGGCTGGGGGGCCCCAGAGGCCCCGAGGGGCTCCGGGCCCCTTTCCTCGTGGCTCCTACAACATGGCTACTTTCTACTACTACCAAACTACAACTCCTCTCTTCCAGTCTGGTTGTGGTATGTTTACATTTCTGCAGGAGCGCTCACTGGACAGAACTTCAAAACTTCCAGGGGTTTCCACCCCTTGGGGGTTACCACTTTTCTTAGCCTCTGGGGGGAAAACAAGGTTCAAACCACTACAAAAACTAGATTTCTCCACTGTGCAGTCCTGCCATCAGTGTAAGAAAATTATCCCAGGGGTATCATCTTCAATTAATGTTGTCAGCAAAAATCTGACCTGGGTTAATAGAAAGATATCCACTGGCTTTGGTGATTTTCTTTTTAAATGAAATCCCAAAGAAAATATAACATGCTGTTCACAGAAGAGCTGTGGTTCAGGAGGGGACTCAGGAGTAGTAACTGTCAGTATTAATTTTAAAAGAAATAAAATTTACCATCTCTTCAGATCCTGTTAAGTGTAGATCTGAAAGTTTTTTCCACTCTTCATTCCAGATTCTGTTTAAAACATTCAGTGTGCCAGCCATGTGTGGAGCAATTCAGGCAGTGCTGTCTCTGCCTTGGGACCAATGACTGATGAGTCTTCCTGGGGGTTGGATTTTCCACCTGTCCTTCTCTTGAAGTCTTAAGTCTTCATATAGTTTGAAAAAAAACTTAAAATACCACAGGCCTTTGTAGCTTGATGCCGTGATATAATTTTGTATACAAAGATGGGCAGCTTACAGGAATTATGACTGTCATAAATACTTGTTTTATGTTTAAAATTCAATTATTTGTGTATCAGAAATGCCTTATTCATTTTGAGTGGAAAACATGTGCTTCATTTCCTACCCAAGAATAACATGGCTTTACACAGGTATCGTTATATTTTCCTAGTGGTGTGTTTTACTTTAATGAGAGATTCACATTTTTATTAAGAAATAGGGGGGTTTTTTTACAGTTTGAACATGACTTCACGTCTGTAAAGTGCTGGAGCTTGTCTTAAAAATGGGTTTGGGAAAATCTGTGTCCTGACCGTCACACTGTGTGTTGATTAAAAACTTCTTGGCTGCCTGCAGCAGAACAGGAGATGGTGAGAGACATCAAGGAAAAGTTTTGTTGTGTGGCATTGGATTTTGAAAATGAAACAGCAACTGCTGCTTCTTCCTCCTGTGTTAAAAAGAGCCATGAGCTTCCTGATGAACAAGTTCTCACTATTGGGAAAGAAAGTTTCAGAAACTCCCATCCAGGCATCCTTTGTAGGTGGGACAGGACTTTTCTTTCTAGGGATTTGGCAGACAATGAAAAGGAGAACTTTTAGCAAGTATAGACAACCTTCAGCTGTAGGAACTGAGTTATTTATTCTCAAATGGAGTCAATTCTTTAGAAGCTATGGATGCTGCTGCTGCTGGACAAAAAGATGCTTCAGATGAGAAATACCTGAAGCCCAAGATAGTTTCAATCTCTTATAAATGGAGTAGAGTGTGTAAAACTATGAGATTGTGTTTTTTATCTTGAATGGCTGATACAGAACTGCACAGTGCTGTTTATGTGGATTTTTTTACCTAGATAATGCTTCAGCTTATCATTTTAGTCTAATTATCTGTGATTTAATAATTCAAAATCAAATCAAACATTATTTTCCACTAGTTTTATCTGTAGTGTTACAGTTCCCATTCTATCCAGTGGATGACTGACACTCCATGTGAGTAACTCCTGCTGCCCCTCACAATTTTCCCACTTAAATTCCCCTCTGGAGGACTGAACAAAATGGCTGCAGGCAGTTTGGCACCATTTCCATGGAGCTAAATGGTGAAGTCAGCTATGTTGGTGTGCAGAAATGAAGCTATTTAAGCATTAATGTAGCTCCAAGTTGAGTGTTTGAGCCTCAGCAGGAGACATTCTCTTTAGTAGACAGAGGGATTTGGCGCCAGAAGTGTGTCAGGGATCAGAGTTGGTGCTCAGTGATGGTCACTATCAGGAATGTAGTGGTGGAAATCAGGATTTTGTGGAGCACACATCTCTGTCAAAATGAGTGTGTTAAACTAGTTTAGAAGTCTAGTGCTTAAAGCTCAAACCGTATTCCTAGGATTCTGTCTGGTCAGCTCCTTATCTTTGGCAAAAAACAGTGCAATATGTAAACTTCCCAGGACTGGCATTCAGATTAAACCAACACCTCAGTGAAATGCCAGGTGTGTTTCTATTTCTAGCTGACAGCTAGAAATAGAAACTTTACTTCCCTGATGGAGCAGCTCCCTATAAACATCTTCACAACTCCAATCCTCTTATATACTTTTATAAAACTTTATAAGGCCTTGATGCTTCTGAGCCTAATCAGACTCAGAGGCTCAGATGGTCCTTATCAGATGTTGCCCTGCCTTTTGCCACATCAGTGTTATCTCTTTTCTTAGATTAAAAAGTTTTTATGAATAGGAACCAGTTTATAGGTTTTGGTGTTTTTTTCTGTGCTGCACCTTTTACAGTCAGGTTGTACTAGGTGTTATATAATAGATATATATGGTGTCCTTCTCTAGTGTGTGCGGTTTATTTCAGAGTCCTGCTCCTTTCAGACTGTCCAAGAAGCTGTCTCATATGTAATTTAAAATTTTCCAAGTTTTTCTGAACTTCTTAGTTGCTTCTTTTTAATTTAGTAATAAATTTCCATTAAAATTCTCAAAATTGGTTTCCTGGGAACGTGTTAAATAATGTGTCACTTCAAAACAACCCCTTCTCCTGTATTAATTTTAACAAAGAAAAATTGTCACCATCATGGAATTTACTAAACCTATGGAATATTTGACATCTAGCTTTTAAATGGGAATGCTGTCTTGTAAGTGATTTCTGAGACTTTAGTCTCCTGCAATTCAATTCTGCATTTCCCATCAGCAATGTTTTCCTGTTAAATGATATAATGTCTGTGTGAGACACTTGTGGTCAGGTATGTCACAGTTCTTGATGTTCACTTTTAAAATACAAGCAGCATTTTAAAGATTTGTTTTGGGGGCTTTTCCCTCTGTTTTTGCTTCGGAGTTAAATGTTATGTCTGTGATGAAATAGTATTGTCTTGGAATTAGTGAGCTCCGTATTAGGGCTTTGCTGACGTTCTAAGAAACTCTAAATACAGGAAAATCTATTTTAAAAAAGCAGCATTTTGGAGATAGAAGATGGAAATGGAAAATCCCAAAACTAGTCATTAACCTCTGATTAAAGTGTTTGTTGGTCATTTTAATTGGGGGTTATGGGCTTTGAAAAAGAAATTACATCTGCTTTACCTCATGTATGCAGAATAGGGAGGGAAGAGAAAAAAACATGGAGTGATGAAAGCAAATCACATTTGTGGAAAACTTCTTGAGACCACTGGGGACACCACAGTTGGGGTGAACTCGACCCCTTTTTCTATCTGCGAAACTTTTAATGAAAGAGGAAAAGGACCTGGTGATCTTTTACTGCAGAGGTTAATAACACATGATACTGATGAGCATTTTCTGTAAGAAGTGAACCCTGCAGATCTCATTACCTGGGCCTCCTGATTGTGCATTCACATCCCACAAGAGGAGTGGAAAAGACACTTGACACATTTAAAAGGTTATAGTGGACAATGTTTACATTTCTGATTCTATTCCCAGTGCATTTTCTTCTTATTAGAAGTATAAAAGACCACTAAGGGTCATCCAGGCTGTTTTCCATCCCACTGCTGGCTGAGGCATGTCTTACTGCAGTGAATGTCAAGGTAAGGACAAAATTTGGGGCCCAATTCATTAACTAGCAATTGCTGTAACTCAATCTGTTTTGCTTGCATCAATTTTAGGTAAAACTCTTGATTTCTGCTGTAAATCTTCATCTAGAAACTGTGGGAAGATGTGCTGGGTTATGTTGAAAGTGTGACAGCAAGGCCAAGTCTTCATCACATCAGAGTTGGGCCAAAGCATGGAATAGTGAAAACCATTCAAAATACCCATTACTCTGTGCTGGTTTAACAGAGCATTTTGGAAAACAGCAGTCCTGAGAGAAAGAAGCCAAGAACAGTAATGTAGTGACAGCAAGCAGTGAGAGTTGCAAGGCCTGACGTGAATTAAATGTGCGAAGGCGGAAGCCGAGCCCAACAACAACTGATATGGAGGAGAATGAGATTAAGGGGTTGAAATATCTCCTGCTTAAGGTTTGCCTCAGGCAAGAGCAAGTTTGTACGTGTGATATGTTGTTGAATTTTAATATGGAAATGTTTCCTGGCATGTATTTCAAACTCCCTAGAAATAGCGATATTGATCTAACCTTCAATTAATGGGAGAGGTCCTCTGTGAAAATCGGGTCTGGGTTTGAATGGCAAATAGCTTTAATATTCTGAGCAGAGTGGATCATTTACACACCTCAGTAAGAGACTATAAATCACCAGGACTTTGGCTTTTTTTTTTTTATTTTATTATCATTTTAATGCAGGCTTGCTTTCCCTGGAGCAAAGGACCAGGAGTGTGGTGGATCATTAAAAAATCACAGAGGTTATGTCAGTAGGTACAGACAACAAATAATACAGTTATGCAAAAGGAAGTTATTTGAAATCCATTCCTGTTTTCTGCTGCCATGTTTTTCAGAAATCTGCTCTCTTTTGGGCAGTGGGATGAGATGAACACTCCCCCCCTTTAGCCTTTACACAATCCAGGGGTATCTTTCCACTTTCAGTTTGCACAGGACATCCATTCTGAAGGCCATTTTTTATAGCAGTCTTTTTCCTTCTAGGCTGTTGGCAAATAACCTTTCTTAACCATGAATTAATACAGAGTTTAACTGAAGTTGATGCTGATATTAAGCAGTATTCTATAGAGCTGTTCATGATCCAGGTGTACATTTTGCAGGTTTACTCTCTTTACTGATTTCCTATCTGGCCCAGAGAAAATTAGGTTCTTACAGGGCTTCAAAGCCTCTAATTAAATCAGAGAAGAATTTCATCCAGTCCTGGCCTCCACTGGTCTGTGAAATACCCAAGCTGAGAGAACACCTTGACCAAGTGGACCCCCTGATTTAATACCATTCATAGAGCTTGCACCTTCAGAACTGACCTTCCCTAGCAGTTTGACCTTGGAAGTGTCACTTTTATTTAGTTAAATAAAATAAAAAGAAAAGAAAAAAAGGAAGAATGGCTCCAGTCTGCCTAAACTTGCCTGGGTTGTGCTACTCAAGTTCCAAATGACAATCCTATCTGCCCACTTTCTGCTGTTATAGTCTTAGCTCTGTTTCTGGATCTACCTATTTCCCTGCTGAAAGGTGGAGAAGGATGAACTGGGTAGAGTTTTGTCATACTTTTTAGCTGAAAAGCATTAATTAAGTGCTGTGGTCTGGGTTTGAATTTATTTTACTTTTGGTAAGGTTTTTTTTCTGCAACAAAATATCCTCTTCTGATCTCTTATACAGACTTATTTTCCAAAGGGTTGTATGGTGGTTGTCTGCAGAAAATACCACTAACTCTGAATCTTTTCCTATGGCCATTCCAGTTGCTGCATGTTTTGCTGTTGTCCTTGGTGAGTGAGAGAAGATGTGATTCTCTGAATGTGTGCAATTCCCTGGCCAGGCAACTGCTTGGGGATTGTCAGGAAGCTTTCCTTCTGGAAGCTCTTCCTCTCTGGGAGTCCTGTAAAGAGCATTTTGCATTGCAGGTTGCTCGCTAAATCAGCTGCTTGGCTCTCTCACAGAGCTGCTGAATTAACATGATGTGACCCAGGGATGCGAAGGGATTTCTTTCATTAGCAGGGCCGGGATGCTCAGGAGAACACAAGATGTGTTTCCCAGACAACAGCTGATGTCACTGGTGACTGGAGGAAAGTACAAAGGTTGAAAAGGGAGTTAATGAAGAGTAGGGATCAATTTAGGGGGGAAAAAAAAGAAGCAAAATTATAGATTTTTACAAAATATAAAACACAACATATAGACCTGCTTACAAAGTCTGTGAAACAGCTGTGAGGGTCTCAGGAATAAAAATCCTTCACAAATGAATGGCAAAGAAATGCAGTTTAAAACACCTCCTGAAGTCTGTACATGCTGCAACCTTAAAGTCACAATCCTTACCCGACTTTTTTTTCTCCACAATAAAACAATCCAGAATGATAATCCTGCTGGAATAAACACAGATGGCAATTTGCACATGATTTCATTTCAGCTGAAATTTTACTTCAAATTCTGAGCAGAAAAAATAAACCATCTCTGGGTGCTCATGATAGGAAGGCTGCTGCAGACTTTTGGTTAATATTTAAGAGGCATTCTTGACAGAGGAATACTGTGCATCAGCCTGACAAACCAGCCTGTGGTTCACTTTTGCAAAATAGCTTAGGAACTTGCATGCATCATTCATCTCCTTCAGTATCTAGAGAAGGATGACTTAAATTTCCCTCATCTGACCATTTTTAAACCATTTAAAAGATTATTTTTCTGTGCTTAAAACTATAGCCACTTGGGCTAACAATCATAACTATTCTAGGATCCTAAAGGTATGTGGTTTTTAGGTTGCAGTTTCACAGTTGTCCTAGTTGATCTGTTGGCTTGTTGCCATAAGAAAGGCAGGGGCTTTTTCTCCCCTCTCTTCAATTCCCTCCCTTTCCTTTTGCCTGCTCTGCGGTGGTCAAACAAATGACCTCTTTTGTTTTGTGTTCACTAATTAGCTTCCAGATGGGTTAGTGAGTTGAATTGTCTTTTCGACAGTCCTGGCAACCGTCAAGGCTGATGCCAAGTGAGAGCAGACAAAGGGGGAGTTGGCTGCCCCTTCCACTGGCAGTATTTTACTGCATTGCCCTCCTGTTTCAGGAATCTTCAGCATCAGGGGAGAGAATGTGGTGTATGCTGAGAAACAAGAGTTCTTGTCTGTGTCCAAAATCCAGTAATACCTCTTTCTATAGTCTTGGAGCAGGACTGCCAAAAGGTAGGAATGAGTGGGTAACAGAGATGAAGGAAACCCTTCTCAGGACAACCAAAGGACATGATCAAAGCAATGGTCACAGACAAGAAAAAGGGAACTTCCAGTTAGATTTAAGGAGAGAATTGTTATCCTGTGTGTGGATATGCACTGGCAGAGGCTGCCTAGGGCACTGGAGGGAATCTTCATCTTTAGAGACTTTTAAAACTTGACTGGACATTGCCATGAACAATCTGATTTAATTTACAAGTTGGCTTTGTGTCACGCAGGATGTTGGACCAGGTGAACACCAAAGGTCTCTCCCAGTCTGATTTTTTTCTTCTACAGATGCAGGCTAATTTTTTTCACTTGCCCAAGCTCTTAAAGAAACAATCTGAAAACAGCCATCATAACAACTGGTAACAGTTCTCTGTTTCAAGCATGAAGCTGTTTCTGTGAGTGTCAGAGACTGAAACGGTTAATGATTTATGCATTCTAGGATTGCCAGGAGACTTTTGCAGGCTGTTGCAGGACTTCTGCATTATACCTCTGATGGGCAGCTGGGCCCATCTCCCCCTCCAGTGCTGCTGAAGGTGTCAAGCCCTGAAAAGGCGAGAAGAGCCGTGTTTACCGCGCCCTCCACATGAACTCTGCTCTGGGCTGTCCGAGATGTTGGAGGTTGATGGTATGCCCATCAAAGCCCATTCCCCCCACCAATCCTGAAAGGCAGGAAAAACCCTTTTACGAGGCCCCCACGGGAACTCTGCGCAGGCCCAGCAGAAGTTGGAGGCTCGTGGCATGGCCCGGGACACCATCCATGGATATAATAACTCATAACTTCTTGGAGTGCGGGGGCTTCCCTCCCCCACTCCAATGGATCAAGGCCACCACTTCAACTCACAGACATGGAAGCTGCAACTACCAAGTTCCATCGCTGGACCCCGTGGGCGGTGACTATAGACATCTTTCCACTCTCATCTTTGCTTTCCCTTACTCTCCCTTACCCTTATCCTGTCTTTCCTTTCTCTCCTTAATGCATTTTCCCTAAAGGTTATCTTTATGCCATATTGCTATAGATGAGAGATATAGATGATAACACCCAAAATGGCAACATACCTGTTTATCTTTGAAACAAAATTGTTCTAAAATAAACCCTACATATGTAAGTTTTCAAACACCGATTATTTAATGTTGTTTCACTCTAATCCACCCCAAGGGATTTATTAATAAGAACCTGGGTTACCCCCCCCCCCCCTTTCCTGGGGCGGGTCGTAACAGTGTGTCTCTCTTTTTCCACATCAGCATCTGGTGGACAATTGTTAAGCCATGACTGTTGCTGCAAAATTTGACTGGTGGGGTTTTTTTAACTTAAACTGTTACTTTGACCTGGGATGCTTTCAGTTCTCTTATTAGAAAAAGGAGGAATAATAGTAAACACCTCTGAATTTATTGCTTGCTTTTAATTAATATCTTTTCCTTTCTCAAAACGGTTTCCACTCTGAGGCCCACGTTGGGCAAATATGTTGGTAAAGTTTGTTGGAATAAGAGGTTACAATAAAAGCAGAGCTCTGGGATGCTGCAGTTTATTGAACTACTCGCTGGATCAGTTTTCCTCTCCACTACCTGCCAGTGGATGTCACACTTACACAAAAATGGTGCAAGAAACGAGCCAAATTTCTACTTTTTCCATTAAAAAAGAGTTCTTGCCCTAAGTCTTTACAATCTCCTGAAAGAAAGCTTTGGGTTCGGTGGGAGGGCAGCCTGAGGGAAGAAACAAATTCAGCATATGCTGTGTATTCAGTGAGGATTTATTTTCAGTTTTATGCACCTGGACTGAGGGGTTCCTAAGAGATATAGAGGGATTTTACTGTGAGGAGTTATCAAATCTGTAAGAAAAGCTTTCTCCCTGGTTTTATTAGTGAACTCTATCTATGCAAGGGAATTCTGTTATAAATACAACTAAATATGAATGTCACAATCACAGTAACAGTTTCATCATGATTTTCTTATCAGAGCAATGTGGCCTTGGCATTTTCTTCTAATTCTTTGCATTGTGACTTGCTTTGTTGTATTGCAGCAAAACATCAAGGCAGTGAGGTGCTGCTGCTCTGGGGCTTCTGTACCCTGGAAAAAGCGGTGTCAAGGTTATCACGGAAGTTTGTATTTAAATTGTGAAGTATTGAAAACGAGCAATGGTTCAATGGTACTGTACACACAAACTGAAGTGGACAAAAGTAGCTTTATAAAGACAGTTCTGAGTACTAGAGAGATTATTGCCATTCCCTGAGGCACAGGAAACTTAAGAGGCTTAACCAAAAACTGCCGGAGTTCATTGTGAGAAGCCTGGGCTGATGCCAGAGAAACTGAGCCTTTTTTTTTTTTTTTTTTTAAATTTCATTGCTGAAATCTCAGGGATTAAAAAAAAAGAGAAGAAAAAAATACCACCACAAAAGAATTAGTGGCTAAATAATTTTGATTGACTTCAGCATCCAAGACATGCACTTGGAAACTGATTCTTAAAAGCTAATACTAGATTGGTGTCATATTTAAAGCCCTTGGATTTGTCTTGGTCAGTAGAACTGAAATAAAAATGTTTGGCAACAACCTTTCTTTCCTACAGTGGTATCCTGTTAAATCTACTCAGTTACACACTATCAATCATAATGGCATCATGGTTATATTAGTTAATTGCTATGTTTAGTAAGACTAAACTTTTTATTTGACAATATTTTCTATTATTTAAAATACATTTTTTAATGAAGGCTGAATGCATATAAAAAAGTCTTAGAAGTGAATCTTAATTAATGGTGAGAATGCTGTCCCTGCTTTGGGAAATCACCAAAGAACAAACCAGTCTGAAAAGAGAGTCATAATTGAGAGATGTCATATCTTGTTTATGCCAAAGTTACAAGTTGCTTTTGAAACACCATGAAGTGTCTCAGGATGTACTGTCAGCATGGGTGCAACTTTTCTCCTGTTAAAAAGGGCCCTGCACCTTTGTACATTCTCGACCTTAATTTTGCAATCACCTTTGATTTCCTCCTTCTAGGAGAACACGATAGAGACAAATTCCTGCTCTCTAGTCCTTTATCTTGCCAAAAATAGACCAGATCGGACACATTTTCTATCTAATGACTGTATATCAGTATAATAATTTAAACTGTGGCTGCATTAGTGGTCAGGAAAAGATCCCAGACACAAGATCAGCAGGCTTTGTGTAGAAAATGTAGTTTAGATACACGGCAACTTTACCTGCCTTGTAGCACAAATGCCTTTTTCTTTTCCATTTGCTTCCCTTGCAAGATTTTTAAGGGGCTTGAATTGGTGATCCTGGGGGCAGAAGTTTTGTATTTAGATCAAAATCTGCTCATGGAGTGATAAAATGGTTTGAGTTGGAAGGGCCCTTAAACATCATCTGGTTCCAACTCCTACACAGGTGGTTAAACAACCACAGATCAGCTGGGGAGGGAGGGATGGGTAGAGACAGCTATTTAGGCCTTGTATTTTTGTTATGTCTAATATAATAATTTCTCTTTAAATGTAAGTAGATGGCAGTTTGAATTTGTATCTAAAAGGGGGTACATCCAGCAAGTTGTAGATATTGTGACATTGTAAAGCATCTAAGATAATATTTTAAACAATATATTTACAGGAGAAAACAATATATACAGTTACAATATAAAAGCGTCTAATGAGTTCTAGCCATTAATCATGAAAATTGGTTAGCAAAAGTATTTTTATAAGCAATATACTGAATTTTCATCACTGAAAGGAACCACCTATTGCCAGTTGTTTTTCATGATCAAAGGAAAAAGAAAGTTCCAAATATTTCTTTTAAAAGTGAGTTTCATTTAAAACCAGTCTTCACCTCTCCAAATAAAGCAGACTTTGAGATGACAGCTTCTGTTTGATATAAATCAGCCTCTTGCTTGAAAAATAGATCTGCTTCAAAACACTTTATGATAGTTATCAAGACCCACTAAAACACCTCAGAGACTCCAATGTGTTTAACTGCTCCCAGCAAAAACATCCTAACTTATTTGTTGTATGTTTCTTGTTATTTAAATATATCATATTTTGGTAAAATATGTAAATATTTTCCTTATAAATTTACCAGGATTCATAGTTTCTCTGTTATTTAAGTTATAAAATCTTATATCATGCTGTTGTGGAGCTCAGAGGATCAAGCCTGAATTCGTGAGGCCAGTTCAGGGCTTTGTCCACCCAGGTCTTAAAACCCTCCAAGGACAGAGATTTTGCAACCTCTGCAGATATTCTCTTTGTAATTATCCTCAGAGTTTTTTTTTTGTTATGGAGCTGGAATATTGAATATTTCCCCAGGACCAGTGAGCAGGTAACTCCTTTCTGTAAAGAGAGTTTAGAACTGAGTTGACTGGAAAACAGTCACACTTATTTTGAAGGCAGAGATGGCAAAAAATGAACAAAGAGCTCTTTTATTATCTAAAAAATTGAGCCTGGCCAAAGTAGCTCCATCCCCTTCCCTCCTCCATGTGTTTTCCAAGCCTGGTGGTACCTCTGCAGTCACATGTTAAACTTCTGCATTAAAAAGGATAAAGTTCTCTGCTGGTTTGCTTTTTCCTCCTCCTCCAGCTCTGCAATAACACAGAGCTTTTCATTGTCATTAACTAATAGAGATGTTAATTAATTAATCATGCTTGCATAGTTCTCTGTTAAATTGCTGGTCTACTAAAATTCATCCTTTCTATTCCCTAAAGGTATTTTATATATCAGTGAGGTCTTCTGTTAATTTTCTCTTTTCCACAGCACGTTTAACCTTCTTTCTCTATCATTTAGAGGCATTAAGGCTTATTATCTGTTATCCTCTCTTGAACCTCCTGTGTTGTCCATTTTTTTTTCCTTCCTTTAACCAGAACTGTGTAGTTGCCCCAGATTTTCTTCTGATTAAGTGTAAAAAATCAGGCAAAGATGGAATCAGGGTTAACTATCAGAAGCCAGATTGTAAAATCCTTTTCAGGAATTCAGACCTGACTTTCTGCTCCATATCAAGATGCAATTGCTTTGATGTTTATTTTTTAAATCAAGATTTATGACTGTGTGCTGATTAGGCATTTCCTAGTAACTTGTGTCTAATTTATGTGGAGGGGAAAAAAAAATAAAAACTTGGAAAGAATAAGAAAGAAAATTATTTGGAATCTCAAAATCGTGTTTAATAATGAGAAACTAAGCAAGTCCAACCTACTACAAGATAAGGAAACTTAAAGCTGTAGAACCTCCAGAAAGAGGATTTTAGAGAGCTTTGAAATCAAACAAAATGCAACGAAATCCCAGAGTTTGGGAACTGGAGACAGACTCATTCAAGGTACATTTAAGATTCACTGGGAGTAATTAAGCATCAGAACAATTAACCTATGGACATAGTGAATTTGCTGAACTATTTAAATTGAGACTAAGTATTTTTCCTAGATATCTGGTTGTCCAGCCAAGAATTACTGGGTGAGATTCTTTGCCACTGCATTCTGTGCAAAGTCAGGATAATTCATCACAGACTCTTTCAACCTTAAAATTTGAGATTTTAAATCTCATATGCTCAAAGCCTAATTTTAATTTATTTTTTTTCATTAATTCATTCAGTGGCTGGGGAGGAGGGTGTGGCTTACTTTTGGTTAAGCACAAAACATCTCTCTTGGGATTCTTGCCCACACACATCCCCAAGTGTTTTCCTGGGAATAGTGCAGAATATGCCTTGTCATTCAAGATCTTTTTCTCCCTTGGTGTCCTCTAATGTAAGATCTCTTTTAATTTATTCCTGTTCTTTCCTATTGCAGCAACTGAAGTTTGATTGTAGTGGTTGCTCCCCTATTCATGTTTAATTTCCAGCTGTTTTTATATATATATATACATATGGATATAAATAAAAATATCTCCTGCAGGCCATGTAATTATACCTGCAGATTCTCTCTCTGCAAAATCTTCTCTGTATTGCTGCTTCCTCAGTGACTCAGTAGGAGATTTGTTACCAGCTCTCCGTGGGTAAATTCATGCTGACTGACTGCAATTTAGGTATAATTTGCTAAATGTTCCATGCCAACTATTTTCTGATATTTTTATTATTCAAATCATGCTTGTAGAGCTGTCTGGTTCTGTGTTGTTGGTTTTTTTTCTCTCTTTTTTTCTTAATATCTGTAATAAATGTAACACAGATTTCATCCTACTGCTTCTGCCTGTTCTGTCAAACCCAAAGAATCTGTTCCTGCTGTTAAAATTGTATTTGTTTGGCTGATTTCTGCCAAGTCAGAGATTTGAATTGTCATTTATTTGCCTCCCCTCCCCTTTGGTTTTGTGTACAGTCCCTCCTTGCTCTCTGCAAGTAAACCAAGTGAAGGATAACGAAGCTTTATGCCTCTTGTGACAAGTTTCTTCCATGTCTGCCTCTTTTTTGTGCCACCCATTTTTCCAGCTAATTTATTCATCCACAGACATGCTTTTCTCATCTACCTGTTGCTTGGAGCTTGTAAGCACATCCTGTGTCACAGATATTTGGCCTTTATTGCCCAAATCCCCTTATTTCTCATGTTTCCTGCTGACCGTGGGCATCTTTATGGAGCACTGACTTAATCTGTTCCTCAGTGTTACATCTTTCCAGCTCCTTTGTTTCACCTAGGATTTAAAAAGTTGAAAGCTATCAGTGTCCTTGCTATAACACAGTATTTTAGTGCTGCTCTGAAAACAAACAGTGCTCAGCTGACATGCTTTGGCATCGAGAACGATTGTTTTTCTCTGTCTCTGAAATCTAGCATTTCTTCAAGGAAAGGTTATCGTAGGCTCTTGCTAAGGCATTGATGACCCATTTTTATTTTCTGTCGTGCTGTTCAAAGACAAAAGAAGGTGAGACCATCTGAGGGAGCTTTCCTGATTAATTGGTCTCTGCTACCTGTCCCAGAATGCAGATTGAAACTGGAACGCTCCGGCTCCCAGAGCTGAATTCCCAGAAAGCAGCTGGGGGGTTTTCTAATAAGAACCAGAAACACACACCTACCACTTAATATGTGAATGATCTGTAAAACACCGGGTTATTTCAACTAGCTCAAAGCTTTAGATACAGTAATTTAGAGTCATTTGCATCCTCTTCCTTGTTGTCTGTGACAGCCATAGAGAGGCACTTTAAAAGTGATGCATTTCTGGATGTTGTGTTCCAGTTTCAGTTTAAAGCGACAGGCAGTAGCTGATTTCCATTCTTTTGGCTGTATCATCTCTGATAAACTATTCATTTGGCACATTAATAATGGAGAATCAAGCGAGCTGCACTTGTACCATCATAGTGGTGCTTGAGCAACTCCCTATCATGTGAATTTTTTTGCCAGTACTTAGGCAGCGAGAAGAGTGATATCCCCTTTACATTGGTAGGGAACAGCAGAATGCAGATATGAAAAACACTTGTGTGTCCGTGGAATAAGGAACACTGGAATCAGCAAGCCTCCTCCCAGCAGTCAAATTAAGCATTCAGATGGGTATTCGAAGAAATCAGAGTACAACAACTGCACTTTCAGCCCAGGAACATAAAAAATGATTTGAACAGATGGGAAAGGGATCTCCAGAGCCACATGCCAGCACTTCCAAAGCTCTGCAGCCAAATGGAAGGATGTCTCACTTAAAATGATGCTTGATGGGAGAAGGGACAATAGGCGATACAACCACGAAGGGGGAATAATTAGATGGACTCTTTGAAGTCTTTAAAAACATGGGTAGTAATTTGGTTGAAAAATACTTTGGAGTGACTTAATCTGCTCTAAAAAAGAGAATGTTTATTGATCCTTGTTTATGTGTTTGTTTTTGGGAAGGGTTAATAGTGTAGGAATTCTGTTGGTACTTTTAAGGCACTTTTGCTTTAGTTTTTATTCCCTTTAAAAGCCTCAAAGCACTTAACTTGTGGTCATGCTCCACAAGTGTCACAAACTTGGCGGAGGTTGGCATTTGCAACAAGTTGAGTCAAGACATAGGAAATAATTTTGTTATGCTTTCTCTCAAAGAAAGAGAGGCTTTTTCCTACTTTTGTTGCTCTTATGCCTGGAAGAAACTCAACTTAAAGTCTGGGGCATCTTTGGCTGTCAAAAATGCTGGGTCACTAGCTTCACATTCTTGTGTTTTGCATGGAGGAGTTGTGCCTGGATGGGCAGGCTTTTATTTTGGGTCAGATTGCCTGGCTTTGCTCAGTTCTCACCTGGTGATGTGTGGCTGTGCCAGTGCTGCCTCAGAGCTCTGCTGCTTCCACTGTTCAAGTTTCACAGTGCAGTAAAACAACTGATATCCACATCCACTGAGGATGGGAAAGTGGAGAGCTTTAATTATTTAATGCTGGGAGGTGTTCCAGGGATCTAACCTGGCAGTGCAAAGCCTTTTCTTGTTTGCTTTAAATTGGATGCAACATATAGGAAAGCATAAGGGCTTTCCTAATTATTGACCCCTCTGGATATAGGTAAATGTACCATTTCCATGCTCACTTGATATCAGTGTCATTATGAGCAGGATTCCATAAGGATCTTCTGAGGTAGCAGAAGCAAAGCCCAGGCAGGTGACAGCTGGTTCCTACTTAGCAGCTGTCACAGGTAGGCTCAAGTATCTTTATGAGCTGTCACCCGCTGGATGGGCAGCAAATTTGTTTCCTAAGGAGCACAGAGGTTTTTTAATTCTCTGGGAACTCTGTGAGGTCTGGAAATTGTTCTGAAATGTGGTATCTCGCATTTCGTTGGAGTGCCCAAGCAGCTTTCTGAAGGGAAGCCTCCCACAGCTGCCTGCTTGGCAAAGGAAGGTATTTTCGTCAGGGTGAAGGTGAGACTTTATAAAGGTTGTAGGTATGATATGATATATATGTATTTATAGAATCATTTAGGTTGGAAAAGCCTTTTAAAATAGAGTCCAACCATTAACCCAGCACTGCCAAGCCCACCACTAAACCATGTCCTCAAGTGCCACATCTACCTGGCTTTTAAATCCCTCCAGGGATGGGGACTCCACCACTACCTGGGCAGCCTGTTCCAATGCCTGACTATCCATATATATTTAAATATATATATATGAAAAAACATACATATGGCATTTAAGTAACTGCAGGTGGTTGGAAAATGTGCTGTCATGTGCAGAACATACTTGAAATAGTCAAAAGGCTGGAGCCTGGTTTAAAATTACAGCATTAAGGCAGAAGCGGTGAGTCCAGTGAATGCTGTCATGAGCACAGATAATATATAATGATGTACTTGTACATGTTTGGGCTGTGTCAGACCCTGAGGAAATCCAATCTGTTACAGCCCTTCTAGAGACTTCTGTGCCACTGCAAAGAAATTCACTTTAATGATGATGGTTGATATTTAGCCTCGTGGGGCACTGCAAATATCAAAGATGCATCAAATACTTTATAAATTTTCTTGTAGAGCTAATCTAACCCAAACTCTGTGTTCTGCCACAGCACCTCCGGCCCAGCTGATATCAGGAGTGTGGGTATTACAATTAGGGATAGTGTTTGGCTCATTATTTCTGGGTTATCATAAAATGATCTATTCTCCAATCTCCCGACAGACAATCTGGGACAACAAGGCACATAACATCATTTTGATATTTTGAGAAATGGGGACAAAAGAATTAGAACATTCTTGTTGGCTGCCTTAGAAATTTCTTCATGACAGCAAGGAAGAATTTTACAGTAAGGAAAAATTCTTAACCTTTTCAATTGCAATTTTTTTTTAGAGCAAAAAGGCACTTTATCAACATTTTTAACATTAACTGCAACTATTAAAAAATCTAAATTGAAAAAAGGTATTCTGAGCCTTCTAGCAATCAAACCAAATGATTGCATTTCCCTCATCAGTATAATCTACTGCAAAGACAATGTTGATGAAATTTAGATAATATTTTAACTTATATGTTGTGCTAACGAATTTAGTGTCTGTTTTAATGATAACACATATCCCAGCTTTCTAATGCAAGTTAAACTACAGAACTTGAAATCACTGTCGCTGCATGTAACACGTGTAAAACTTAATAAACAAATACAATTCAGCTTGACTCAGTCAGTGATTTGATCCCCTGTATATGACATTTTGAATTATAGAAACAAACAGTGCTTTTTCAGAATTATTATTCTGCTGCTTTTGCATTTAATCCACTTTTCTGTTATTAACTTCTTTCAGAATTATTATTCTGCTGCTTTTGCATTTAATCCACTTTTCTGTTATTAACTTCTACCGAATGTAAAACCTGATAAGCAGCATGCAAACAAAATATTCCAAGCAGATTGAAGTTGTCTTTAAAGCACCATTTAAAAAATAAACCATCGCTTAAAAATAGCCAGAAAACTGGAATATGCTGTGTTGATGAGGAAGGAAAACTCTGAGATGAGATTATGCCTAAAAACCACAGCTGGTATGTGAACCAGACTCTCCTAAACCCTTGAAGGACCTGTCACCTGCGCAAAATGCATGACATCATAAACTCAAATTCAGTTATACTGCATTTACCTTTCTTCCCATGAACAATTGCACCATTTTTTCCCCTGGGATTTTGTGTAAAGGCCTCCAAGAAAAAACTCATCTGTCTTTCACTGTGGGATTAAGACAAAAATGACCTACTTTGCTGCCTTATTATTTGAGACCCAGCATTGACCATCCCCATAAATTCTCTCAGTTAAATGCTGTATCTGCCAGTTGGGATAAAACAGGTGTTCAAGAGGATACCAACATGATTTATAAAGGAATATATATATATATATGAATGTTGTGCACCATCTAGGTGGATTTGGTGCCTCTTCTTGACTAAGACTTGAGAGTAAAGTTGGCTCTGGATTTCCTTTCTTCACAACCTCCCTTACAGCTTTCAACTGGAGATTTCAAGGGTAGGTCAGTCAGTTAAAATCTTTAAGATGTCTCAAAAGCAACAGTGAATTATTGTCATTGTGTGTTTTTAGTGGCTAAATTACCAAGTCAGACTAATGCTACAGTATGGAAAACTGTAACTTTGGAAGTTACAACAGGGCATAGAATTTCTCTGTGGTGAATTTTCTTCCTCTTATTTTACAGAACTGCTCTGAAATATATTCTATTCCATTTTTTTCAACATGAGGATTATTCATGTTGTGACTAGCCATGATTATTGAAGATTTGAGCTGTTATTTGAATGCATTTGGCCAGATATATTGTATGCAATGCCTGCTTTTTGATTGGAGAAAATCAGGGGATTTCTTTGTTCAAATATATGCATCCACACATTTTCCATTTGTTTTTAAACAATATGCAAACATTTGACTTTTTAAATGATTTTTTTTCATGAACACTGGTTTATGAAAGGTTGATTGCTGAGATATTTTGGCAAAACACACTCAATAATGACCATACTATGGCCAGCCTGCCTTCATTTGAAAACAAGAATATTCAGGATGGATTTTTCTGTACTTTATGCCTTACTCGTGTGAAATGTATTGTTTTATGCACACATAACTGTGAGCTATTTGACTGTAAAAGCTGCTCAGAAACACTTTTGCTGGTATCTTGGTCCTACTGCTTCTAAAGTCAGATCATTCCAGTGCTTACTGGTTGTGGCATGACTCTTATGATTAAATATTCAGAAAATTCTTACTGAAGCATTGCTTGTCATCTGTGATCATGACAAAGTCTGATACCCAGTTAGGAATAAAATTCCCTTGAAAGTGTTGAACTTGGAGTGCAGATTTGTAAATCACATGAATATGCTTGATAAGTTTCAGTATCTGGTTTGTCTTCAAGCTCAGAATTCATCGAATCATTCAGATTAGGAAAGCTCTCTAAGATCAAGTCCAACCACTAACTGCCAAGGCTGCCACTAAACCATGTCCCCAAGTGCCACATCCACATGGCTTTTAAATCCCACTGCCCTGGAATGTGCCAGGTGAAGAAATGCCTAACATCATGCAAGAAGGGAGCTGCAAAAGGGAAAACAGAAATAAGGTCAGAGCCCAACAGACAACCTGGCAGAGAATTTCTGCCCACTCCAGAACTCCCAAGAAAAGTCCAAAAAAATGAAGCCTGGGCTCCCTATGTCTGTTTATATGTGTCTAGTGCTGACCTTGCAGAGATGGGGGCTACTCTTTTTTTTCTTCATTAATATTGAGGGTTCATGGCAACTTTTTATTTCAATGGCTGTTTTAGGGGCTACATTTTGGTTTTCCTTGGCTATCAGGCTTGTAATACATGTCTTACTACCACTGCATGGGGGTTTGTGCCAAGGGAGGGAAAACCCTCTGAGCGTGACATCCTGTTTGTTGTTCCCCAGTTTGGGACAAGGCTGCAGTTTCAGTTTGGATAAACTCAGATCAGGACAGTTTTCTCCCTCAGCTTTCCTTCTTTTCCTAGTGACCAAGGGCATTCCTAAATGGAAAGAGAAACCAGCCTGCTCCATCCAGTTCTAGTACAGCCACTGTGTATAACAGAATGATTCTTTTTTTTTTTTCTGAGAGCAATAAAAACTGTATGAGATTGCAAAAGGTTTATCTATGTTTTATGGCAGGAACAACCATTAGAGCAAAACTACATTGTTTTCCTCTTTCATGCTCCCTTTCTGCTTTCAGACCACATCACTGTGCAGTCAAGCAGGAGGTTCTTCAGCTTCAGAAAATGACTCAGGGAAACAAATTAGTGGTAAAATTATGTATCTATGCAGTGGCATTAAGCAGATCAGAAATGTTATGTATATAAATGTTATATATATGTTTATATATAAAAAAGTTGTATTTTATATTATATAAATCAAGTGGTATTGCTAAACAGAAGGTTATGTATGATAATGCAGTATGTTTCTCGCTCATATCCCCTAAATCAAGCGGGAAACTCAAGGTATAGTATTTTTGACATAATTCACTAAAGTCAAAGGCTGGTGTTTCCCAGGTTTCCGTGGGTGTGTTCCACCACTCATTCACTCCATTGTATTTCCAGGACAATGGGGTTTTCAGCAGTGATAGAATCATGAAGTAGTTAAGGTTGAAAAAGACCTCTAAGTTAACCCATCACTGCCATTAACTACAAAATGATGTTCTGAAAACGCTCAGTGACAAGCCCATAGATGGCATAAAGTGATTTAAATGGAGTTACCTGTCACTGCCATTATGCAGGAGAGGTAGAAAAGCAAAAAGTTTAATCCCTGTGAATGTGTTGGTTGTGTGTTTTGTTTTGTTTCTTTTTGGAAACATTTCTGGGGAGAACTGACATCTGTTTTCCTAAAGGAATAGTGAAATGATTTGCAAAGTGTTGGTACTGCCTGTCCTTTCTGCAAGGAGATGTTTGACCAAAATGGATCTCTTGGATAGAAAATTCAGTGTGTTGCTTTTAAGCAGACGTATTTTGACAGCATTTCTGGTTCCCAGTACTTCTGGAAAGCTGGGAGGCTTTTGGTGTTGAGATCATCTGTCAGCTGACACTGCTCTGTTTCCTGAAGCCTGGATTGATTCCTGTCCCCCCTGAAGTCAGGGTCAATTTATTGCTTTTGAAAGCAATAGGAAAAGATAACCATTTTTAATTAGGAAAGAGTCAGAAGTGGGGGAATGTGTGACCATGTAAAACACATATTAGTTCAAAACAAGCTCTCCTCTGACTCAAAAATAAAAATTAGAATAAAACAGTTGCAGCATTGACTCAAAGGATTGATGCTGTGTAAATCAATTTCCATAGGAAGCTATAAATGTTACTTTGCTCCACATCAGTCGAGGAGGATGGTGTCCCCTAAATTAGGTGAGGATCAGTTTGTCCTCAGACAGCCTCTGACTGAAGGAATGTGTTTCCATCATTACAATAATCTGCTATGGAAAATTAAAAAAAAAAAAGGCTAAACTCGAGGCCTTTCCCTATCCCTTAAACAAATTCACCTTATTCACTGTAATAATTCACCTTATCTTTAACATCCTAGTAGTTGCGAGTCAGTTTAAATACTAATTAACATTGAAACACTAATATCAGCATTTTCCATCATAAAATGAAAAATCTCAAACTAAAAATATTACAGTGAAAAAATAATTGTTATGAAGGAAAGGTGTTTTACATCAAGTGAAGAATATGATTTCCACCAATTTTTAACTAAGGAAAAGCCACAGTTTGCACTCAGCGATACTGTTTTCACCAGACTCTAGCAAGAAAAATGCACCCTGAAAAAATTCTTAATGTGCTTATTTTACTTTCAACGTTTGAAAATACTTTATAAGCAAGATCCTAGACCAGTTGGTTATTTTAGACACAGATTAGATTTCTTTCTTCAGGAGAGCATTTAAAGACATGTTTGTCCTCCAGAATGAGCTTAAATGCAGTTGTTATTAGGTACTAGAATAAAAGCTTTGCTGAATAGGGACAGATTGCTGCAGCAGGCTCTGAAGGAACTGAGAATCAAGTGGATAAAGGGATGTTTTGGGTAAATTGTGCTAAATTTTGGAGAAGTTGAGATTCCCACTACAGTCTTAACCGTGGGGGCTGAGATTATAGACTTCCTATTTCTCATCTGGAAATTATAATGCGGGAGGAGGCAGCAGTTTGCTCATGGCTTGTGTGGTAAGTGGGATGTGATTTCCAGCCCACAGCCAAAGCTGAGATTGTCAGTAACAATGTCTATTCCATCCTCAAAAGAGGAATATTTTATTTTTGATTGAAGATTCCCATCTGATACTGATTAGTGCTGTGTATGCGCCTTCAGGAAAGAGTGTCAGTTGAGATAATCTGACTCTTCTGCAGCGGTCGGTCCATCAGGAAACTTCCTATATTTCTGAGTTAATGGGCCAAACGCCTTCCCAGTGACTTCAGTGATGATCCTGGGCTGCTATTCCCAAGTGTTCCTGACTGCACATGTTCTTACTTGGCTGCTCTAGGACTGAAACAGGCTGGTGAGCAGGATTATATGGAGTGTGTGCACAGAGGACCCTGACAGGGACCGGTGTGGCTTGTTATAAGGGTGAAAATGAAAAAGTCTTGCTGTGTAATGGACTGTCCTGATTCAGATCTTGTTTAAGATGTATATCAGAAAGGACAAATCCTTCAAATTAGCTTTCCGTGTTTCATTTTGTGTGATTAAAAAAAAAAATTTAACTCAGCTGAGATGTAGAATGAATAATTTGTTATAGTTGATGAGCAATCCTGAGAAGGCAGGGAAATATTCTACTGACATGTTTTAAAAACAATTATAGCTTTCCTATTGATGTGGTTTGAAGCTGGCTCCCTGCCAAGTCTCCAAACCTTACCACAAGAAGTCCCCCCCCAAACCTCAGGGAGAAGAGGGAGAAAAACAACCAAGAAAACCGAAACGAGAGAGAGAGCTAAAACAATATATATATAAATATATTTACACTTATGTTACAATTATATACAATTGAAATATATACAATTTCACAAGGGAAAGGGAAGGGGGAAGGGAAAAGGAACAAAACCAAAATAAAATATATATATATCCCAATCAGTAGCCCGAGATCTAGTAACTAAAGAGTTAGCAAAGAAATATCCCACCACTCTCCTTGGGACAACCGAGAGTCGCTCCGGGACGATCGCCGGCAACCTCCGCCTCCCAAGGTCGGCAAGGCCTTACCAGGCCTCGCTCCCCAACACGGCAGACTCAACAGCAGGGAACCTGCACCTCCAAGCCGCCGGAAGGAAAGAGAGCGAAGGCCTCTCCTCCTTTCTTCTTACAGTCTGGCTTACGTAAAAATCGTAGGGAATACTGGGTAAATCTGGACCCTTCCTTGGCTACAGACTGGTCACCAAGGAAGGCCTAGCCCAAACTACCACACCTATTTCCAAAATATTTAACTGAAGAGTCTCGAAGCTGCTAAACCAGAATGTGTTTCTACAAGTCAGTGTTGAGTTCTGTGAAAAACTGAGGCTTCACAGTGGTTGAACACTATCATCATCTTCTGTGACAAAACTGAGTAAAAAATAAATCCATTAAATATGACCATGGCCATTTTTCTTATAATTCTAAGGACTTGAATGACACCCGAACCATTCTATGATTCTGTTTTGTGATACTTTGATTGTATAGTAGTGACTTGGTTTTGTGATGCTTTGGCATTTTCAGGTTCATCCTATGCTGGCTTTGCCCCTGTGTTGCCTTTTTTTTTTAAACAGTAATAAATCACTCTTTAAAACTGTAAAATCAACTATCATATTTCAGTTCATTTATAGTTTGCCCTTCTGTAGATATACAGCTCCATCACTTCACTATATTATGGAATAAGATACAGTAGTTTCCATCATAACTTCAGTTTTGGCATTGTCTGTTCTTCCAGCCTCCTCTTGGACCTTTTTTACCCTGAAAACAAGTGTTGATGTTTTGAATACCATAATTTATCTTTGTGAAATTTCATTCAAGGGGGAAGTTCTTTTCTTTATGAGATTGAATTTAATTTTAACTTTTGAAGAGATAATAATGTAATTTTACTGAAATCTGGCAAAACTTTCATGGACTTCAAACGAACCACTATACTATCCAAGGCACATGTGTATAGAAATATAAGACTGCCTGAATTGATCACTTCCTGGGCTGTGTGTCAGCAACAGCTCAGACTGGGAAACAGGAGAATAGAGCTCTAAGAGCTGAGAAATCTATCAGCAAATAATCCATTCCCTATTTTGGAAATGTTACTTTTAACAAATCCTACTGAAACTATGACTCTTTTTCAGGCATCTGCTTTTCTTTACCAAACCCCAGTTCTGTCTATAAACAGTGAATGGCTTTAGGACCTGGTGTTGCATTTGAAGCTGTTGCTGGGAATCATACCCAAAAACACTGGGGCTTTGTGCTGCTTCCAAGGATTCATTCACACATAACGTGCTGCAGAATAAACTGCAGCCAAAGAGATCCTAGAAAGAGCCCTGGAAGGATGCCTCAGTAAATACTGGTATCAATTTTTAAACTATATTTGGTTAGCACCCTTGCTCTATTGCTTTACAGCACATGTCCTTTAATTTGAAGTGAAAAAAGAAAAATATTCTATATAGCCAACTAATAAAACCTGTGTCCCAGCTGATATTACCAGAATCACAATTGCTGTATGGGCCTGAAAATCCGTACTTGAACTTTGCTTGTTCCAGGTGAAACTCATTCGTAAATAATAATTAAAATAATTCATTCCACTTCAATATTTCTACTGTCGAAACTATAGAAATCACCGACAAAGTTGGCCTTGCCTGTATTTCAGATTTCCCAGTTTAATCCGTTTTGGGATGGTCCTAGGAGTCTGAGTGTCACAGAAAAGAAAGTTACTAGCAATTTCTTGTTTTGACTTCAATTCCTAAATATTTTAGTTTCTCACTGTCTAAAGTCAGGGCTTTGTTTTTCTGCTGCATTGTTTTGGGTGTTTTCCTGAAAACATGAACCAAGCTGGAATTTTTCCTGGAAACATGAACCAAACTGGAATTGCGGAGCTGTTGCACACACTCCTGAAGTGTTTCAGAACCTCTGGTTCTCCTCTGACACCTCCACATTTTCTGCCAATACTTATAGGACTGTTCATGTTATGTAAAAGTAACTTTATTTGCAGGCAATGCATAAAATACCAGTGAAATAGTAATATTTTTGGTTTTGGTTGTTTCATACACAGATTTATTTTGACAGTGAGTGATTTTTCTCTTTCTTTACCTTACCTTGGGAAAAAAAAAGTCCTTAGATGGTTGGTTGGCTTAAACTGCTGCTTAGGAGCTGGCAGAGGTTGTCAAGGTGTCTCCAAGAGATGGTTGGTGACATTTGGAAGTTGGCACATGTGGGAGCTGAGTTTCAGAGAGCAGAGGGCTTTGAACAGCTGTAACTTTGCTCTTTTAAACTGCCTTTTACTTGCTTGAATAACCGTGTTTTTGATGAAACCAAGTAAAGCAATGGTGAAGGAAATTAGATGTAATGACTGTAAAAGGAAGTGAAGGAGAAAAAGGACACACATGACTTCAGTGTAACTTATCTTTGATGCGCTGATCTGTTATTTTTCACTGCTGGAAAGGTTAAATCCATTAGCTGGTGGTCTTCCAGTGAGGACAGTGAGCTGACAAGGCATGAAGGGCTCGGGCCAGCAGAACCACAAAGTACTTATCTTTGAATGTCTGACTTTTATTGTCAGCAGCAGCAATGACTTGACTTTCATCTGTTCCCCCTACGTGTGAGGAAATGAACATAAATTAATGGCTACAGTAATTTCCTCTGGGTAAATCCATCTAAACGATCCTAAATGCAGGAATGCTGAGGGCTAATGGCTCAACTATCTGACATGAAGAACATCTAGAGCTGTTTGTGAAGCCAAGGGGAGGGCTGGGTGCTTCCTGTCTTTGAAAATCAGGTCACAACAAGGATGTCTTTATACAGAGAATCCCCTTGATTTCAGGAAAATTTACATGAACTTACAGCAGGGTGACAGCCTGATGCTATATCTGAGTTTCTAAAAATTCCAAGGCTTGGAAATGACTGCTGTGTTTGCCTTCTGAGAGATGTTAGACAACAGGTGCAGTGCTTTTATCCCCAACTGTTGAATGCATCAGTGTTTTGCATTTACTCTTATATATGCAGTGGTCTGAAGAGTAAATTGTAATGTAATTTCAGCCATGTGATTTGGGTTTTTCAATTCACATGTATGACCTCCTCTTGCTAGAATTAGTGATAAAACCAACTAAAATGTTCATGTCAAAGTGCTTCTAGTTTTTCTGTGTCACAAGGTATTGGTAAATCTGTTACACAGGATGATTATGTTTTTATTTTGGATTTATTGTATTTTTTTTGTCTGTGAGGAAAATGATTTCTTATCTACCTTGTCATGTTAATTAATAACTTTAAGAGAGTATGTATTTAAGGGAAATGGCTGGTTTGGACTGTAAGATTTGCCTTCACTATTTATCCATTCGGACTCTGTGCTTGTGTGTTTTAATAATCCAGACTTGACTCAAAATATAGCTCTTATGTATTTTTTTCAGCTTCTCATAAGTTATCTGTACCAATTCACTAAAATACAGTCATATAATCAAAGTGACAAATTAATAAATTTGGGGAACCTCCTGCCTGGTCATGGTTGTGTACACACATATTGTTTCTTAACAATAAATAAAACAGATTAGCCATAAAGTTCTAATGAGCTTCTTTTAATACATGGCTATTTAAATTTGAGTTCACCTGCCCCATAACTGAGATGTGCAAGTGTGGGCAAATTCCTCCACTGTTGAATTGAGGAGTAAAATGGGTTCCTGTGAACTCCTAACTCTTGGAATCAGCATGACTCACTACCAGCCACTGTGTTGTCAATTCAAATTGTGCCTCACCAGCAAAGCAACAGCAACAAAAAATGAAGACAGAAAAAAAAATGCGTTCCCCCCCGTCTCCCGTTTGCCCCGGGTCTCTGTATCACCCAGTCACACATATTTCATGTTTTGAAAATGATTTACAGTTTTCAAGAGGTGAGAAGCAATAAAAGCTAAGCTTACCTAAACCTGGTAGCATTAACTACAGTACAGAAACTACTGACTAATATAAGAGGGAACATAATTTGGACTTAGCAAGGAGCAGGATTTATGAATTCTTCGTTCACTGTGACTAACTCATGCCCTTGGGAAAGTTTCTTAATATCTATTTTTGCCAGATCCCTATGGAAAATGAACTTGCACTGAAGGTATTTGTGAACTTTGAAAATTCAGTGTAAATAAAACCAAGTAGACAATGATTGGTGAAGACATTTAAATGCTAACCTTAAAGAAAATAAATTTATCTTCTTTTCTTTATCAAAGGTTGCTTAGATCTCCCTAAGGTTAGTGAATGCTGACATCAGAAATCCTTCCTTGATTTGATGAACTCCTTCTTTTAACAACAAACCGCAGTGAACTCTTATTTTTAAAGGGTCTGTGTAATCCCAAATTTCTGTAACTCAACTCTGTAAAAATCTTGTGTAACTTTCCAGCAAGCACTCACCTTAGTAAATGAATATTTATGGCTCTGAGTAGTTAAATGTGGCATATTCCTGATCCTGAGGAATAAGGTTTGAGACAGAGAGCCATAACATGAAAAAAATGTTAGTAAATATTCCTTTTGGCAGGAAAAGGAGAACATCTGCTGAAGTCACGAGTGGTTTGTTGCCTGAGTTAGCAGCAGGACAGCCTACAGCTGATTAGCTGTGGCTTGATAAGAGAACAGGAGTGCAGTGCATAGAAATGTCTGTCATTTGAAGTTGCTGGAAATCACTCAAAAAGCCTTAAAATAATGATGCTTCACTTTTCCTTTTAATTCTTTCCTTGATATCCTCAGAAACTGCTGTAATGGGTGTTTAACTGTGAGTACATATCTGCACTGAAAATTCTGTGCATGCACGGTCCTGATTTGATCTTGTCTTCACTGAAGTATTTAGTATTAAATTCACTAAAGCGTTAAGTCCATTCCTACCCAGAAATGCACGTAAGCACATGCAAAACACTGAGCAAAATCAACTTTAAACAAATCCTTAAATTTCACCACATATGCTGAGGCAACACTGAGAGTAGCCAGAATACAGAATTTCCATTCTTTAAAACTTTTGTTGTGGGTCTGCTCTTGGGAGCTGCAGTGCCACTCTGAACTTGGGACCACAGGCTCCAAACAGCTCTTGCCTGCTTTTTTCCTAAATATTGTGCACAGATATCTGAGATTTAAAATGGATCTGTGAATTCAAACACCTTTGAATCTCAGATAGGTTTGGTGTAAGGGAGAGGTAATTGTGGATGCCAGCATAATTAACCTTGGATGTCTGTTATGTAAATTCTTAAAGACAGGTGTGCTAATGTATGGAAACAGGAATAACCTCCAGGAGGTTTCACTGTTTTTCTGAATTCCCTTCAGTTTAAGGTGGAGGAGGACTTTTTACCTATGAGAGCTGCTGTGATAAACTGACCACTGACTTAAAGAACAAAATCTTTATGATGAGGATGGTGAGACACTGGATTGTCCAGAGAGGTTGTGGATGCCCCACCCCTGGAAGCATTCAAGGTTAATTTGGATAAAACTCTGAGCAACCTGATCTATTTGAAGATGTCCCTGCTGGTTGCAGAGGACCTGAACTAGATAAGCCTTGAAGTTCCCTTTCCAACCCAAACCATTCTGTCACTTCACTTGTTCCTGGGAGGTCTGTGTGAAAGGTTTCTCTCCTCCCTGAAAAGAAATCAAACAATCCATGATGTCTATTTCCAGGGATGTTTAGGAAATACTCATGCAGCAGTTTAGGCATTTGGCCACTGACATAGCATATTGGTTTAGGGTGACATATTTTATCATCCCAAATGTCCCCTGCCTGTCTGAACATTTCTCACTTAGGGAATGGAGAAGACCCTCTGTTACTCCAGGGTGACACGACAACTTAGGATGGGATGGGATGACGACTCCAGTCACAAGTGGAGGGCCCTTCCTGGCTTTGCTGAAATTTTTAGACCTGGACCTAGCAAACTGGAGGTTGAGGAGCTTTCTCAGCCTGAAGCCACGTTCCCTCTCTGCCTGCAGGATCAGGGCCTCCCATACCATGAAGATTCCCTTGCCTGATATTCTACAAGCGAGCCTATCAAAGCTAATTCTGCATTGTCTAGAGAATAAAAAGTTAAGTTTTTTATCCCTGTTACTCAGTTTTGCAAGTGAATAGAGCAGGTGTTTTTACTCTGATGCAGTAATTTATATTTTGTGTAACATGCTTCATTTTGGCAAAGCTCCTGTGAGAGTTAAATGTGAAATTCCTTTGAGAGGAATATGTATTTTTTAAAATGATACCTATTTTTAGAGAGAGAAACTCTACGCAAACAGCACATGTGTTTGAACGAGGTAACACTTGTTTTCCATGGTATTTATGATCGCCACACACCTCTGATGAATCTTCTTGGGTCATCTGCACTCACTCAGATTTGTTCTTAGCAAAAAGTGTGGTAAATGGTTATTTGTGAAAATGTATGGATGACTGCTGATTTTCAGTTTTATTACTATCCAGATACCATAAAGAACAGAGGTAAATCTTACTTTATCTGTACTACATTTGGCAGTAAATAGTGGATCTGTTGTCCAAAAAGCCAAACTAGAAGAAGATATGCAGAAGAGGACACTAGTCCACCCAGTCTGTAAGGAAAGGATTGTTAATGTACACTCTACTGAAGACAGTAATGTGTCCTTTCTTCTGCACTAAGATCTGGTGGCTCCAACTTAAAAGAAAGATACAAAAGTAGAAAGAACCCAGATATAGATGGAATTACAGAATGCATGGAGAGTTCATAAAAAAAAAAGTGGAATTACTTGGTTTAAAAAATAGAAGTATGTCCAAAATAACAAGTTCTGTAAACCAGCAGAGACTTGGGAGCCAGAGGTATATTTAAATTCCAGCTTCTCTTTGTTGTGTTCTATTTTATTGTTCTCATTGATTTCAATTAGTTCAGACAGTAAATCCCATTGATTTAAGGCTTCCAGTGAATGGGGCCTCAAAGTGAAGCAAAGGCACACAAGTACAACATCTGCTGCACACAGCAGATAAAATAAAAATGAGGAGACCCTTTATTTAGAAACTACATTTGCAGCTGGAAGGAGCTGTGGTGATGTTGGGATGGTTGTGTCGTGCTTGGGAGTGAGTGCAGCTCCAGGGGGAGGAGGAGGAGGAGGAGGGTGACCACCCTCACCCCAACTCTGGATTAAACCACAGTCTTCCTTCAGGGCTTCAGAGCAGATTGAGCAAGACGTGTTTGATACTAATCTGTAAAATTCTTGGCTCAGTTTACACACATCACAAAGCCAGTTCTGTCTCTGTTGCTTCTTGTCTCTGGTAAAGAAGTGGCAGTGGAACAATAACCAACCAATCAACCAACCAACCAATATAATCAACCACTGCAGAGGTACTAGAGGAAGATGTGGCCTGGAAGGTCATGATTACGTGCAACACTCATGACAGGTCAAGTAGAAATGAGCTCTTAAAATAAACTGTTGTGTAACTGTGTTGTTACGTGTGGAACCTGAGGAGGAAATGAATTAACCATGGAAATCAGAACATCCATATTACAAATCACACATTTGTCAGAAGAAAAAAGAAAGACAAACTTTCAATATAGGAAATTTAGATGATTTATTAATTAATCTTTGCTATATAATAACAATTTTTGCTTGTATACTTATTTATAGAAGAATTATTTTCTCCAACATGAACAAAGAAGGGAAGTTAGGGAAGCCTTTTATTCTCTTTTTTTTAATAGCAAGAAACTTGCAACAAATGACTCCATGGTAATTTATCTAAATGGAAAAGGAACAGATTTCTTTCCTTGTCAGTCATTAATTTAAAAAAGTATTTTATCTTGGAGAGCAAGGAACTAGTAAAAATTGACACAAAGTTTTTTATATTTAAATGCCTTATTATTTTAAAGGGCACAATCTTACATCAGGAGGCATTCATGTATTTTACACCTCTTCCAGATCTGTGTCTAACTGGTGCTTTTAATGACTTCTGTTATTCTTGAAGAACATAAAGAGCTGCTGGAGGAATCTATTCACAGTCACAGGAAAAACAATTTCTGCATTAATTTAACTTTATGTTGGTCTAAACTTAATAAACTAACTTATTAATTCCAGCTGATAAACCATTTCTGAATAGGAGGCAAATAGTTACTGAAGGATTATGAAAGTACAATAATGAGATAATGATGTCAAAACATCCCACCCAAAAGAGCCTAGGAAAGCCAGACTTTGAGAGTATTGAACAGACCATAGAAAAGGATTGAGAATTCAGTGTGAGGATCAATATGGGCACAACCATTTAAGTGGTTCTTAAGAGTGAGGGGAGTGAGATCTTACCTTGGAAGCAAATACATTCTTCAGAATTGTTTAAGAGATTTGACTTGGCCATGAAAGTACTTTTTGGGGGTTTTAGTAAAGGTGCAAAAAAAAAGCTAAATAAAATTCCCGGCTAATTTATATAACTAGATCATTCTGGAAAATTCTAAAATGCCAAGGAATATGTAGGTGGGGCTTTTTAAACAAAATATATTAACTTTTTACCTCTTGTTCCAGAAATCTGAGTTTGGAGTCTGCCACATTATTGCTTTAGTCCTACCTTGGTTTCCTGTAATTCAGCTACATGCAGGTTCTGTTTGACAGAGTTTTAAAAATTTTATTATAATAAGTCTGATGCTGGACTTGCATTCAAAATGACCAGAATGTGCTGAAAGCAGGTCATTAATCTGAAACAATGAGAAGTTAAAAAGTCCTTGAAACTTCCTTTGCTGTGAATAAGAAACATGAGTTTCAACCCCCTCAACCTATAAAGTGTCCATTCTCAGTCTGTATAATTAATAGTCAAATGTACCCATGGAAGAAAGTTCCCTGAAGCTGCACAGTTGTGTAATTTCGATGAATCACAGAGATTTTCTCTTACTGTGCCTCCTTTTTTTAAAGGATAAAATGTCATAGAGAAAATTTCCTCATTTCACATCTCAACTTCCCAAGTTTTTCAGGCAACTGGTTATAGCTGGGAGAAACTGCTTTGTCCTGGTTTTCTTTGCTCTTACTCAGTTGAAGCTTCTTAAGGTCATAATAATGGTTTTTTTAAAGGAAGAAAACTAAACATCTAGAAACTGAAAATGCATTTAGTTATAGATAAAACTTTGGCAGGACTTAATTCATTGAGGGAAAGTTTTAGATATCACAGTTAAGAAGTTGGAGGACTTACATTTGTGCTTCAGTGTTGTCTGTGTTGCATCTTAGGCATGACAAAGTTATGTGTCGTATTTTTGGACTTTTCATGTGAAATATGATGAAGATATTATGTGTTAATTAGATGTCAGTAAAAATATGGATGCAGAACTGTGCACTTTATGCAGGGCAACTTATCAGCTCTTGCCACTGACATACATAATTTTCATTTCCACTTTATACACTGGCTATTGGATACAATGTTGACTTCTGAATTAAAGCATAAAAAAGAATTAAATACTTTTCACTGTTGGCTTGGTTTCTTGGGGTGGTTTTTTCCCTGTTGTTGCTGTTCACTGTTTGCGAGTTTTTAATTGTAAAAGATGCTGTAGATGGAGTTTTTCTCCTTAGCACTGCTGTCCTATTTTCCCCATCATATCCCCAGGGGATCTAACATGAGTTTAAGTAAGTCCATTTTTTCTCGACTGACAGAACAAATGTTCAGATGCTTTAAAATTTAAAGAGCAAAATGTAGGGATGGATAAATTAGCTCAGAAGAGGTAGGAAATTCCCATTCAAACCAAATTCTTTGGGTTTGTTTGCTAGCTTAATTCTGGTGGCTTTTGTTTGCTTTTAATTTCCCATAAGGCATTCCCAATATCCTTCACTGTATCTAAAAGGAAAGACCTCCAAAGTGTGATAAGTTTGAACTTTGCCAGTGAATCCACTTATGTGCATAAGGCCTTTTCCACGAAAATTATTTTCATGGCACGAAGTTTAATGTTCATTAATATTCATGAGGTAACATAGTTGCTCTGGGAATATTAAAGAATATTCTTTGTATTTCGTGTTGAAAAAGAGACATTTGAGAACTGCCACAGTAAAAAGTTTGGTAGGTGTACAAAGCAGCTCAGAAAGTCCAAAAGCGAGTTACTAAAGATATTTAGGTGCATTTTCTGTCCTATTTAGTTTGAAATGTCTTATATAGAAAAAATACAGTGAGAGTAGTTATTGAAGTTCAGTGTGACGTTGTGCCTAAGAATTGAGCCTTAAAGTGGTCTAAGATCCATATTCTTGCATGGAATAACTTGAAATTTGCTCTAAGTGACATTACTGATGCAAAATTGGTGTCATTTGGGGATAAAAAGAGTCAAAGATATTTTGAGAATGACATTTTAACGTGGTCCAAACTTTGTTGCACCCACCAAGGACTCAAACTATGTTTCTCGTGTCTCCCAGTCCTTCCAGTCCTTGGCAGTGACTGTAGCTAGACGTGATTGTTTTCCAAAGCGATCTGACTCAGATCCAACCTGTGCCGTGACAACCTTTGGTGCGTTTGGAATTACCTGCCGAGCCGCAGCTGCCCCTGGATGCAGGTACGCGGTGTCTGGGAGGATTTGGAGGAGCGGCAGCAGCACCGGCGCAGTCGGAGCGCGTGAGATCAGCACATCCCGGGCTTTGCTGCATCCCTGCCCACATCTCCAGCCAGGATTGCCCCGCAGCTTGAGATCTGTGGTTCCCACGCTTGGATCTCCTCATGGCTTGAGCCTGGCGCCTTCCACTCCTCAAGGAAATCAGTGTGTCGGAAGAAGTTTCTGACTTCTCGCGTAGCAGCAGCAGCTGCCAGACGGAGCCTCTGGGCATCATTCCCTGCGCCCATCCACCTCCTGGACGCGTGGGATGCGCCCACCGAGCTGAGCCGGTGCGCGCCCTCAGGGTCCCCCGCGGAGGGGCAGCAAGATTAAAAACCACAAGAAACACCCCCAAAGAAATGGAGTACGCGGGGAGCGGCGCTGGCTGAGGGGGCTGAGCCAGACAGGACACCAAAACGCAAGTATCGCCCTGTCCCCGCGTGTTCCGCGGCACCGCCGGGGGGGACGGGCGGGGGCAGCGCCGGGACCCGCCCGGCGGGAGCGGCCGGGGAAGCGCTGCGGGCAAGGACGGCGGAGCGAGGACGGGGGGCGGCCCGGGAGGTGCCTGTGCCAGCCGGCGGGCGGCTCCCCGGCCCGGCCCTCCCGGGGATTGCGGCGGCGGCGGAGGCGGCCGGTGTCGCCCCGCGGAACCCGCGGGTGTCGCGGCGCTGCCCCGTCCGAGGGACCGGCGCTGGGGTTGCTCCGGGCCTCCCGGCAGGTGACTCGGGGATGGCGGTGGGGGGTGGGCATGGGCAAGGGAAACCCCCGGAGCGCTCCCCTGAGTTTGGGGAGTTCGGCGCATCCCGCCCGCATGCCGGGGCTGAGAGGCGGGAGGAGTCAGCCGGCTGGAATGACCAGGCTGGACCTCCCGCCCGGGCTGGGGATGGAGCGGTGAGGCGGCACCGGAGGGGATGGAGAGGGTGGCGATGAGGGGAGGGTGTGGGCTGGACTGGCCGGGACAGATGGACCCCCCGTAGTGGGAGGGGGCGGGGGGGGGGGGGGGGGGGCTGGAAGACTGGGTGGGGGTGCAAGGACAGCCTGACTTTTCTCACGGAAGGAAGAGGGCAGGATTTAAGCAAGGATGTAGGGAATGCTGAATCCTCGCTCAAAGCAGAGCGACCTTCCCTCACGCTGTATGCCTACGAGCGGCACGATGAGGTAGGAGAGAGAAACGGGGTGGGAGCAGGAATAGAGGGAAAGTGCTTCTGAGGGCCTCGTGGAGTAGTAAAAGCAGTGGGAATTGAGTCAGCTGTTGGCACGTTTACTCCAAAACCCCTGTCTAAGCAGTACAAGTCACAAAACCTCCCTGCAAGTGACTGAATGCACGAGTGAATTTATTCTTCTCCTAAAAGTTTCTACATCCTTTCCCCTTTTACACCTTCCCTTTCTCCTTTCCCGTTCTCTTGGCTCTGGTTAAGTCCTCTCAGAATAACCTGCCTTGTTGAAGGGACTCTCTGTCAGGGGAGAAAAAAAAAAGTCATCAAAAACAAACACTATCTTTGTTTAAAGCTATTTGTGGATCAAGGTTGTGACTTAACTGTGAAGCAACATGGCTCCCCTTTGCTTATATTAAAAACACAATAACACATTAAAAAATCAAAGCCTAGGCTGAAATGCAATTCAGCAGTGTGAGACTTTAATGTAGGTTTTACAGTACCTCATCTCTCTTGTGAATAAACATATAATTAGTGGTAGGGCTTTTTGCTGCTTTTCTTTTTGTGTGTTATTTGAAGAAATTCTTCAGGGTAGAGGTTGTAATTGATAATACTTCTAATCTTTGTCACTCTCTTCCTGAGGTCTGGAGCTATATCTTTTAGTGTCTATGGTATTTTATTGGTACAGAATGTTATTTTAAGACTGGTTGTGTGTTGGTGAGTGCATTATTATTTCCTGTAGATGTGTCTGAATTAGACTTGTGATTGCCTAATTACCCTTGATTGCGAAGAATGAGAATCAATAAACAGTGTCGTCCTTCCAGTCTCATGCTTCTGTTGTAGTACATTTGTATCACCCAGCACAGCATGGCCTTAATCTGCTTGTCGTTGTGGAACAAATAATAGGGAATTGCACACAGCACTGCAACACCTGAGGGAATTCGTAGATGAAGCAGCGGTGGCTGTTGTCTGGTCTACCTAGAGTGGGGTCTTTGGGCTCAGTGAGGTGCTGATGAACACCCCACCTCCTGCCTGCAGTGGGAAACTGGGAGAACTTGCACATGCAGCAAGAACAGGCTGGATGGTGCTCTGAGTAACCTGGTCTAGTGCAAGGTGCCCCTGCCCATGGCAGGGGGGTTGGAGCTGGATGATCTTTTAGGTTCCTTCTCAACCTGGACCTTTCTGTGATTCCATGATCCACCAGTTTAAATGCCAAGACAGCTAGAAAATGGCTTAAAGTATGGATCTACCCTTTCCAGGTTTCTGTTCCAAAGTTGCAGCTACACTTAGTGAGCTGGAGAACCTGATGGTAAATTTTTGGATCTGTGTTGGATACCACAGCAGGAGTTTTCAGGCTTGGGCATGGATGTGAGTGGAAGCTGACAGGTCCTCAGCATCTCTGAAACGTAGTGAGGACACCAGACATCTATTTGCATTTCAGAGCCAAGACACTGAAGTCCCAGCTGTCCTCTTGGATGTCATAGGACATTAACTTTGCCCATATCTTCTATATGAAAAATTCAAGGACTCCAATTAGACCAAATATATGAATCCTTCAGAAATCAAATGATAGCTCAAGCAGAGGGTAGGGAAACAGATGCTGTCAGTGGCAGGAGGGGATGAACAGGTTTGCCAGGTCCCAGTTTTGAGAAACACTCCTGGTCTTATAGAAGGATGCAAAATGACCTCAAAGGCTCTTGCTGATTAGTGGCAATGCTTTTCCCAGTCCCAAATTTGACGGCATATATGAGCTTACATTTATTAAGTATAAGCACTCCCCAGGAATTTGCAATGATTTTCTGCAGTGCCTCCAAACTACAGTGCAACTTCGGTATTTCATCTCTAGCTACAGTTGGTTGGTTTAGAAGAATTAAACTGAAAAAAGTAGCAGCTGAATTTAGGTAGGCAGGCTTGAAAACTGGCCATATGCAGCATTATTCCCGCACACCTTTTCCAGGTGTCTTGCTGTAAATTAGAATTAAAAACTCATGAAGATACATCTGAGAGTCAGGGCCATCTGACAGATTCTTTCATTGGCTGTGACTGGGTTATTTGTGTTTCATTCCACAGCACTCATGCTTTTCCCCTGCTGGTAGGTTCAGAAAATATAATTTTTAGTTTATTCAGGTTGATTATCGCCTATCTCTCTTTCAGTTTTTCTCTTTTCCCCCACATTGTGCTTTTCTGTCTCAGCTGAGATTATTCAAGTTTTCAGTTTAGCTTACGGATTTCTCAGCTGCTGCAGCCCCTCCGTTACTTCTTAGACTCTCCACTTAGAAATATCCCTCTTTCTCACTGTGGGCTGCTCACAGCTGGTGGCCAAAACACTTTCTGAGTAGTTTGCATCTTGGAAATAACGCTTCTCCTCCTTGCACTGTATTCCTGGAGTGGGTGGTCCTGTAGGACATGTGTCAGGTGAGGTGTTTGTCAGATATCTGGGATGCGAGGAAGGCGGAGGGCTGGGAGCTGTGGTGCTCCTTCTGCAGCTCAGCCCGAAGAAGACAAAAGTGAATTATGCAAGAGACTTGATCAAATTTCTTTCTCAAGTTTCATTGGCAGACTTCAATTTCACAGCTCCTGAGGTCACACTGTTCTGTTTGAGAGTCTGAGGAGCATTCGCAGTGTAACAGAACTGTGAGTTTCCAGAGAAGCCCCTCAGAGCCCCAACGTGACGTAGGTTTTCCCATCGAACTAGTTTCTCATTAATTAAAAAAGTATTCACCCTAGATAGCGTGAACTCTTTGAGGAGGATAGTATTTATCTTCAGCCTTTAATCCCCTTTTTTTTTTGACCTTTGCTTATTTCTTCCATGTTAGCTGTTCATGTCTCTTGCATATCCAAAGCATCTTTGCTGGAACCTGCAGGAGGATATTTGCTCTATTTTCTAAGTTCTCTATCTTGTCCTAATCAAAAATGTAAATACATGCATAGTGATTTGCATGTCATTAACTTCCAAAAAACACTGTCATGCTAAAATCAATGTTTTTTGGAATTGAATTTTCCTGCCTGCCTGAGAATTAGCACCTGGAATTCGTGAACCAAGAACTCTGAAAATATGAACTGCTTTCAGCACTGCTGTTTACCTTCTTTTTTTCAGTTCGTCCAGGGAAGAACATAAATTTAAAAATAGGGTGGTGGTGATTTTTCTTACCAGTTTCTTTCTTCAGTCTTCACACTTCAACAGAAAGTTTCATTGCTTTTTTTAAAATTTAACAATGAGTAAAGTTAGCATGGCATAAACTCATTGTACACTCATTTTTCACTGAACTCATTGTGACAATTTCTGAACACAGCATCTAACATACCAGGAATTTATGGGAAAATACTTGTGAACGAGAACTTGGAGATTTCAAGGAATACAGGGAAACCAGGAGAAAATAATGTCATTGGGGCAGGGCTGGCAGTGAAGCTGCCCCTGAATTTCAGTTTCTTTGGCACAGAGCTTTGTGTAGAGCTGAAAGATCAGGCTGGGAGCCTGTGTGGAGCAATCAGCAGACAAGGATACGACACGGGCGCTTTGCCAGCAGTTTACAGGAGTGACTTTGCTCGTGACAGGGTTGCTGAGAATAAGAATTCCTGGGTTTTCACATGTGGAGGTGATTGCCACTGACATCTCAGGGATGCTGAGTGTGTGGGTTTGACAGAGTCGCTCTATGCTTTAAGAATAAGCAGATGAGATTTAATTCCTGTTAAAAACCCGAGGTCTGAAGTGAGCCTTTGATATGCTTCACTTGCCCAGGACTCTGGGCTTGTTTTAATAGGCTGCCTTCAAGTCAGTGAGTCTGTAAGCCAGCTCAGGGTTACTCTGGATCAGATGCCAGAGCCTATAAAGGCTCTCCCTCTCTGAAAGCTCTCACAGTCTTTGAAGACAGGATTATCAGCAGTGCTGGAAATGCCCTGTGCTGCTGGAGTGTGTTATACTGTGGTTAGAAATGCACATTCTACATTTCCTGGGTAGCAAACAGAAAGGGCCACTGCTATTGATAATTCAGTGTAGCAATTTTAAAGTGTCTTTTCTTTCAAGAAGGAGGGGAAAACAGTGTGCAACAGTTCTCTTGATGCAAATAAAAGATATACTTCTAAACGGTGAGATAAAATGTAAGGCAAACTCTGGATCAGATTTAAGTTCCAACTATTTTTGAAAAACCATCTTGCTTTCTATGCTGGAACACATTTAGCTGTGTGATGTCTGAGAAATGGCAGCTGTATTTCACGCTCAGCATTGTTTCTAATGAATTTCTGTATTAAAAGGTGTTTGATCTCTCACTTAGAAAAACACAAACCATTTTTTAAGCAACCATCTAAGTCTTTAGAAATCAGCTGTGTCTCTGATAGAAAGAAGCACAGCATGTTCACTCTTGAGCATGTGTTCTCTTCTTGTAGCATGTGGGAATGTGCACTGGGAGCATCCTATGAGGATCTTGACAGCTGTGCATGGTTGAGCAATAGGATGTTTAGTGAGGGGATGCTCAACTATGCAAGAAGTGATGTGCCAGCAACCTTCTTAGAGGCACTGGGGCCTTCATAATTAAATAAAAGAGGCCAGTGGCCATTGTCCTTCCCCAAGGCCAAATGGCACAGCACAGCTCCCTCCATGTGCCTGAGATCATTCCCTTCCAAAACAGGGTGGCAGTGACTAGACTGGCTCCTTCCAAAAAGGAGTGGCAGTGACCAGATTGGCTGTGAGGGATGGAACTGGGGGTCTCTGAGTTGTGCCCATTCGTTCACTGTCTGGAATGAACAGGCAAAAAACCATTCCAGTGAGAGTGCAGGCAATTAAACCACATAAACAATCTCTGACCTGTTTTGTTTATTAGTGAATCTGTAACTGTGATGTTCGGGACCTATGGCATCATCCCTCTGAAATTATTATTGCACTTTCATGTAGAAGAGGTGGTCATGTATAATTGGCTTAAACCATTTCATTCCTCTGTTTAGACTGTAAATATCCCTGCTTTAGGTTTTGGTAACACCCTGATACTTCACTTTGTACACCAGCTCATCATTGCAATTTCACATTCATAGTGCGTGAGTGCTTTTGTTTAATTAAAATTTACTGACAAAATATCAACAGAGCGAGTTCTTGACAAAATGTGAGAATTGTAATGAGGGTGCAGTTGTTATGGAAATACAGTTCTGGGACTAGCATCCTTTCAATTACAAACAGAGGATATTTGTCTGAGGGAGTTTTGGAAGTGAACCTCAGGAAAACAGTTAAACAGTATTTTTATATTCAACACAGAAACCAGTTGGTTAAATGGTCTTTTTATGTTCAACACTGAGCTTCTGAAGCTATGAAAACAGTAGTTTAAGCTTTAAATTTAATCACCAGAGTGTAACAGAGAATATGTTAAATAGTCTTTAATCTAAATGATTATCAAGATACTCCTCCCTTAAGTTATGCTGTCATTTCAGTATATATATTTTAATCATCCAGCCATTCCAGTGAATTTCACCTGTGGATGTAAGGAGAGACTTTGTATCTTGAATAGTTTGTGATTTCTGCAGATCATCCTTTCTCATTGTTTTATCTCAGGAGTTCAGTTTTTTCATTAAGCTGTAAAAGTTGCAGTCAGTCAATTTTCCAGCTGAAGTTCTATGATGTTGACTTAAGTGTGAAAGATTCTCCCCTTCCTGAGAAACATTTTGAAGGTCTTGTCTCAGAATTTTTTAGTAGGAAATCTGGACCAATTGTCTTAGTAGCTTGAGGTGTCACTTGATGTGTTATACAGCAACTCCAATCTAATTTTTAACCAAAAAGCAGGCTTCAATTAAACACGGCATATAATTAAAGAATTTGAGATCAGACTTTTCTGGGTACAAAAAGGTGGTTTTGGAATGAGAAAAACCTGTGCTCAGATCCCATGAACCTCTGGTAAATGAGGGCTGATCACAGAAACTGTGATGTGCAGTAGGTTGGTAGTGAATTTTGCTGATGTTCTTTGTAGGTGTATTTTGAAAGCAGCTTTTCCACTGAAAGAGAGTGATGTGAACAGGGTGTGTCACTGGAAACCATGCTGTGTTTTGGTTAAGTGACATTTTGATTAAAATTGTTGTATACTAACACTTTTCCATTTGATGAAAAATGGAGTGTAATAAAACTTGTGCCCCTTGCCAGCATCTGGGTTACTCCCAGCTGTCTTTACAGATTCCATATCAGAAGGAAGAGGAAATTTTAAACTGGCAGGTAACTGACCTGTGGAAATCTTCCACTGGGCCTTTTAGACCAGCTGCTTTCCACTAAAATTCCCCTTCCAGCATGCCATGGCTGTAGGAAGCTCAGTAATTTGGCCAATTATTTTAGTGCACATACTTGTAGCCATTATTTCTGACAATAGATCTTTATGTACATTATATATGATTCTGGCTGGATGAAACATTATGTCTCTCTTCAATGTTATCTACCCAATTAGACAATATTCTTATAGGACATGACTTTGGTGTAGTATATTGTTATTAGCTTTGTTATTGGACATTACTTTAATAAGACTGCAGAATGATGCTGCCATCAATGCAGTGGACTGTGCAATGTCTGTCTTCTCCAGGAAATATTAAGATAGGATTTTCTGAAGCATATTATAGCCTGAAAAACATGAACAAGATGATACCGGTTTCTACTACTGCCACTCACACATCCTTTGTTACCTGCTGTCTCTTCTTAGGAGTAATAAAAAGAAATGTGTCTGTTGCCCAATTAATTTTTTTACCTTGAATTGTGTGTGGGGGGGGTTGTGTTTTTTTTTCAGTGAGAATATATTGTATTAACTCCCAGAAGCTGGAATTTCTGTGGGAGCAACAGAAGTTGCTGTGTATCCAAAGACCTTAATTGAGCTCATTGCCCCTCTCCTATCCTGTTCAGATTATATCTGAAAAAAATGAAAAATTTGAAATGGAATGGAATTTTTTTTTTGTAGAATAGCAGGTTATAAGCATGTAATTCCTGTTAGGACCAGCAAGATGTGTCAGCTGTGGGTTCTTCAGGGGAGGGATCTGAGTGAGAACTCAAGCAAAGAGACAGTTTGGGTTTTTTCACTCCTTGTTATAACAGTGAAGCAGAACCAGGAACCAGGACAAAACCGTGGCCTGCACTGAATGTCTTGCAGGGCTTTACTGCTTTAAAATACATTTAATTTAGGGTTGGTTTTGTTTTACGTGACTTCAGTGGTTTAAGTGGTGGACAGAGAATGGTCCTTCTGGAGGGCCTTCTTTCCAGGTGGCTCAGTCACCTTGGCAAGGGTGAAACCTGCTGGGGAAGCCAAGAGCCCTCAGAAATGTAACGCTTTTCCTGATTTTTGCTTTCAGCCCTGTTACATCCACCTGGATCCACTCTCTCCCCATTGGAAAGTCCAAGACCACCAGGACAGAGGAGGGGTCTGCAGACTTGCCCCTGTGGGCACTGGCCACTGTACAGACCTCTCCCCTTGTGGGCACAAGGTAAGGTCATCCAGGGGGCAGAGAGGCTTCTCACAGGAGGGAAAAGCAATCTCAGGATCAGCACTGAACATCCCTCCTAGCCTTTCACGCCACAGAAGTTGTCTTGCACCCGTGGACCCTGTTTTTCCTCTATTTTCTTTCCCTTGGCTGTAAGTTGGAGGTACCCCAGTGTTGTCCTCCGTGTGGTTACACCATGTGAGGGACAAGAGCTGGTGACAGAGGCAGCTGTCCCTCTCCTCCTGCAGTCTGACCTTAGTTTTGAGGCTCCCTAAGCCTCCCACTGCTGCTGACACTCATTGCATTCCATCTTTATGGTTTGTCCTCTCATGTCTGCCAGCTCCCCACCCTGGAACCCAGGTGTTATCTGTGGCAATCTGTGTTATCTGGGCTGTTATCTGTGGCAAATACCACAAGCATGACCTGCAAAACTAAACTGAACCCACCTTTTTTCATGTGCTGAAAAAGTGTTATAGAAGAAAAAACACGCTGCTTTTTTTTTTTTTAATAGGCTCCTGCTGCCTGAACCAGAAAAGTGTGCATCACCTTACCATTGGCATACTTTTTAGCTTTTTACTTTTTAGCAGTGAAGATGACCCTAAATAAATATTTGGAAATGTTATCATGGAACAACTTTTGACAAACCGTGCTTTTTACTGTGGTTTTTCCACTTTTACAGTTGGGTTTGAAAAGTAATGTTTTTGTGTCACTATGAATGCCACTTGTCAGTCAAGTAAAATGAGTGTGCAGAATAAAGCCATGTGAAATTTTTAGACATTTTAGCATTTTTCTTATGCTTCAAAGCAGAAAAGAGAAAAAGGAGCCTTTTTTAAAACTCAACTGAAAACTTAAAGATTTTGTTGAAATTTTCTCTTCTGTGGTAATCCACCTGTTTGATATGACTTTTGTCAACAAAACTGGACTAAAACTTTGCGGATTACTTTGAAACCTTCCTCACATGAGACTTCAGATTGACTAAGAAGGTATAAAATTTCATGAAATTAAACTCATCAAACTACTTATTGCTTCCCTTTTTGCAAAGCTCCCTTACTTGCCAAACTAGATGGGACAAAAATACAGTGCCAGTTACTCTGAATGCAGGAGTTTAGCTCTTGGTAGAAAATGCGTATGGACTTTTTTTTGGTACTGTTTAGTCATGCTTATGTTTTTTATTCAGAGTGACAGAATGTTGTGCAGTACAAAATGACATGTGTAGTAATATATTCATTGTACTGATATTTATTGATACCTAAGAGTCTATAATTTTAAACCTAAACTGGAAATAATGTCCTGCTGAGATCCTCAGATATCAACATTTCCTTGCTGGTCATCTGGAAGTGTGAAATGGTCCTGTGTAGTGTAGTCTAATTAATGGATTTTGGTAATTTATACTGCATATCAGTGTAATCATTACCCCAAGCCTTACTCTACCATGTTGTTGCAACTGTTGGTTTTATTTGTTTCCCTCTTGGCATTTGGCTACAGCTGAACTGTTTATAAAATTACTGTTCAGTATTTCAGCTTCTCTCCAGTCAACTCTTACTTTGAAAATTACTTTTTCATGTCTCTCACTCTTTTTTAAAATAAAAATCCTGCTTGAACCAGATGGTAGTTTTAGCTTTTCACTTTTGAACTTGGATTTTTTTTCCCCTTTTCTTTTATTTTTTTGTAAGCAGTCTATTCTATTTTAATCTCTCAGTAAGTAACTACAGATTGTAATATTTTCAAAAGTTTGTAGAATGAGAAGCACCAGATAATAATTCAACTGGTGACCCAAAAAGTGAACAAGATTACTTGTTTTCTAGACCTTAATTTATATGCCAGTTGATTGAGATAAGGACTTCAGACCTCCATATTACATCTTTGCTTGAGTAATACAGACATTCTGCAGTGGTGGAATCAGATCCACAGATTCAAACCAACAAGGAAATGAAGGGAAATATGAAAATGAACAAATATTAATTTAAATCCTTCTTTAGACCTTTTTCCACTGTGTCTTGGAGTCACATCAGTGGGAAAACCTGGGTGCCCTTGGGTACTTGTAGCTGATGCAAGTTCCTGATTTCCTAAACATCTTATGTTTCAGTGTGCTCAGTTCACACAGATTAATTTTATCAGTTTCTCACAAACTATAGACAAATACTGCATTGATAGTTGCAAATCTATAAAAAATGCTTGTGCTTCAGAACACCTGTAGGTGTTAAACAGGTTCTGTAGGGAACAGAGGGTTTGCCTTGAAACCTGTCTTAAATGTAAACTAAAAATGGAATGTAAAAAACCCAAACCAAACCAGAGCTGGAGAAAGTAATCAGTATATACAATCCTGCTGTAATAAAATATAGGCATCGTTTTGCTGGTTCAAACCCTGGCAGTGTTCCGTATAAATGAATTAATAAACTCCCATGAGATATTTGAATACTATCATGCATTTAGAAAAACAGTCATGTAACCACTGAAGTGAGTTTATTAGGTAACCAGAAATACTGGCTGAAGGAAAACCCAACTATTTTTACATTTGTGGTTCATACAAGTAAGACATACCTGTTGGCTTATACCTAAGTGTATTTTATCTTGCTTAGGGACAGAGAGTGAACTAAACACCTTGATGTCTTTTTGGATCCTAATCTGCCTGATATTTAGTCTGACTGAAGTGGTCAGTTAAAAACTTTCAAGTAAATTGTTTATGAAGCTGAGAAAGTGTAATTGAATTTATATTTTCCTGAAGAAATTTCTTCTCTGAATGTTAACCCTATTTTTTTCTACTGATGACGATCAGTTAATAATTGCCTCCAAAATTTCTACATTACTTTACTTGTGTTTGAGGACAACCAAAAATCACTTGTTTATTAATGTAAAGCATTTTGCTAAAAGAACATGTAGTTCTGTCCAGGGAGGGTGTAAATTCCTGCTCTGATTTCTGGATGTGGATAATTTAATTAATGGGCCGTCTGATAATGTGGTCACACCTTTAATTCAGGCTTTCTTAAAAAGAACAGAGTGTAACAAATTCCTGGCAACCTCACTGGATTATTACACTTTCAGAAGAGTCACTAAGCCAGTTAAGAAATATCCAAGGTGCACTGATCAGTTGTTTAGTCAGTTAATGCCAACAGGATGTCGGTGTTCCCTGGCTGGGAACATTCCCAGATGGTGGGATCGGTGGTATTGTCACTTCTGGCAATATATAAAACTCACTGGAACTCTTGAAATTACCTTGCTATGTGTTTCTCTTCCATTGTGAAAGAACGTTTTGACCCAAGGACTGTTCAGTGAGGTCTCCTAAACATCATCATTAAGGTGGTGCTTAGGTTTCTGTAAAGAAAAGAGTGTGGTGGCCTAAGGACAGTTGTGAAAAGGTTGGAAAGAAATCTGTTTCAAACGATCCCAAAATCAGGCATTAGTAAGGTACAAGGTTTTTGTGTCGTACATTTAAACTCCGTATGAGAGCCGGATGCAGAAGAGTTTCTGCTTGCTGACTTTTTTTTTAGTTCCACCGAAGTAAATGTTATTTCAGTTCTGCTGGCATACTCCTGAAAAGGAGCTGCAAAGGAAAAAAGCAAAAAAACCTCTGACTTTACCTGCTCTGTGTTTCATTTCCTGTTTCTTGGTTTGCATTCCAGAGATTGCTGTTGTAAATGTCACTGGTGGCCATAGGATAAGGGAAGTGTAACCGAACAGAGCCTTTGGTGAAAGTTTTCTCCCTTTCTCAGCACAAATTAAACAGGCAATGAAAAGCAGAGGTTGTAAAATCCTTCAGGCCAGGCAAGGCTGGCAAGGGGAAGGACAGGGCAGTTGTCACTCGGGGCTGGGTGTGGGTGGAAAGAATATGATTGGTTCCCTGGCAGAAGGACTCAAAGAGAAATGAAGCTGCAAGTCAAACATTTATCATCCTTCAGTCTTTTTGGGCTTATTCTGACTTAAACTGTGCAAGGAGAAAAGGCGGTGTGAGCTCTAGGACACTGGTTGAAGGAATTGTCACAATCCTGTCCCTTAATAATCAACAATTCAAGTGTGTTGTAAGTGTAGTGTTGCAAAGAGGTGATGAGTGTTGTAATAGGGTGTCAGGTTATATAGGTTTGAGATGACAAGGAAAATAATTTATTTGAGGTTTGAGAGAAGTACAGACAAAACTTTGGAAGTCACATCAGAACCATGGAATGACAACATTCTGATACCACTGTGTGGTCCCTCTGCAGCAAAAGGCCACACAGGGTTGTCAGTAACATTGTTTAAAGCAGTTTATAAAGACCAGTCAATGTGAGTGAAAGTCGTTCTGTTTTTTTGAAAGTCTATATTGGATGAGTATGTGGTGCTTGAGGAAAGACTTTCATAATGTGCCCCATTATGGCCTCTGGGTGTTGGAGTTTCAGGGGGTTTGTTTAAAGCTCAGTCGTGTAGCCTGCGTGCAGAACAGTTCCTTGGTGAACTCAGATTGGTACATGATTTGTTTTTGCAGGGTTTTAGGTGCCTGTGTGTCAGCTCTGCCCTGGGGGGCATGGATTGCATATCAATATCTGCCGTTTCGGGATATACAGGTTTAATTTCAAAGAATGCTTTAAAAAAATTTCAGAGATCTACACTGTGTTAGGCATGAACAAGTATGTCCTGGGAAGAGAACCGAGGGCATAGTTTTTCTCCTGTGTAAAAAATTAGTGTGACTTAATTCGTTAAGAATTAAGTGTATATCTCTGCATCTCATGAAGGATGTAGTGGAGTTGGATGAGATACAAAGGGAGAATAAAGGAGCCATGACTTCAGTTTGGAGAGGAGAAGGCTGAGTGCAAAAGAATGGAGGTTTTCAAAACCATGAAGGTGGTGGATTAAGCTGGGAACTGTTGTTCATTGAGTTCTCCAACGCGAGAGCTAAAAATTGAATTTTTTAGTTGAAATTGGTAAATTGGTTTAAAACAGATAAAGTACATTTTTGTACTGTATGGGCTTTGTTGAGTGTGACTACCAAGATGAAACTTATGAAGAGGGTTAGAGTCTTCTTGGAACAATGCAAAAAGATTTCCACTAGTGCTCTCTGAGTAGGACCACTACACCTTTATACTGTTGAACTGGGGAGTGTGTCGACCTCAGCCTTGCAGTTCGTTGCTCAGGGTGGTAAGAAAACCTAATCAAAGCTGGCAACAAAGCACTGCCAGCATGATGGTTGTTGGAAGGCACTAAGGAATTGAGTTTTATTTGGAGAGAAGAGAAATTGATTTTTTTTTGCCCTCTATGAAGCCATGCCTGGATGGTTAGCAGGTTTTCAGAGCTTCTAGCAACTCCAAAAGTAAACCTTAGTGCACCCCTTAATAGAAAACATTGCATTTCACCTGGGACTTGGACTGATAATGTTGTGTTTTAATCTATTCAAAATATTGTTTGCAAATTGAATGATAGATAATGAGCAGAAATATCCAATTTGCTAATTAAGTTGCTAACAGGTTATTACCAACTGATTCTGTTTGCCCTTAGTGATGATACATAGTTTGGTTTACTTGCTATTGTCAATATTAATGAGGCACAGAAGATACTCATCTGATCTGTCCTCTGAAGGGTCTTCCAGTTTTTCTGGGATTTGTGATGTTACAGTGTTCATAACAGCAATAAGAAAGTATAATCATATGACTTGTTGGAGCTGAGATGCTGTGTGACATCCCCTCACACCACACAGCTGTCGAGGAGGGTGGAGGTGGGAGATGGAGACACACAGACAAGACTTGCACTGCCAGGTATGACCAAACTGGACCCTTTCAAGACAGGGTAAAAGTAGGGCCAGGACCTGCATTTCACATATTTGTGACATAATTTAATATCTTTGATTTTGTTCTTTATTTCTTTCCTAATATTCTTGTGTAAAACTGACATTTGCAAAATACTGTCTTTCTTGAATGGCATTAATTAGCTCAATTTCAATTGCTGTGTGTTTAGGATTGGTTTTGCCCCTGTCACTTCATATTAATCAACTTTATATTCTATCTTCTGTTTTCTTACCCAATCATCACTTTCTCCTGCTACTCCCTGCTGCCAGCTTCTTTCCTCCCTTTGGATTTCTCCTAGGCCCTGTTGAAAGTTAAGCTGGAAACACTCAGAGAGTGATGTAAGTTTTGGTATTTGATGCAGCTCTGCAGACAACTCGTGGTTCTTTCCCTGGAGGAGGTAGCTTTTGGGAATCCCCAAGCTCAGAATGGTTATAGTACTCTGTGCATTAATGCCAATAGTGGCTTTTACAGCTATTTTGTACCTTCCTGCTTTTATTTATTTATTTCATATAACCAGAAAAGCGCACGCTGTCACCTGGAGGTTAAAGAATTGCTTAGTGGAAGCCAGATACATCTTTCAGCAAATGAGTGGTTTATATTTCACACTCACCAATGTATTCTTTGCAGTTCCACTACTTTTTTTTTTCCTTTTTGTTTTCCTTTCCCCTCCTCGCCCCCCAACCTCCCCGTGGTGCACCTTGGAATTGTATCTCGGGTCAGGGTGACATTGTGTAGCATTAGCTTTGCTTAATTCCTGACAGACACACACCTTGTCTTTTCAGGACGAGGAAGGGAAGTGTTTCTGACTGAGGCTGCATATGAATAAAAATACTGTTTTTCAAGGTAACAGTCACTCAAACAGAAGCTACAACTGTATGAATATTTTAATTCACTTAACAGTCTTTGGGGCATATTAACATTTATTTTTTCAGCATGGAATGCCAGTTCTCCACACAGCAATCTACATATTTGTAGGGCTGGTCTAGTGATCTTAGCAGCTGAGTGTCTTTTTATAAGTGTGTATGGCTTTTTCAATACCTTAATTTTGGGGGATAAATTTTCTTAGTATTGTATTATTTCATAGTGTTTATGATGCTAAGCAAACTGCTTTGTGGATAACAAAACTAGGTCATATGTTTAGGACAAGACTGACTAACGTGTTTATTGGCTGAGAAAAAAACCAGGGAAGGGAACAAACTGTGACTAGAAAAAACTCAGGACAAAGGGCAGAGTGACCCATATTTGAAAGCTGGAGAAAAATGTATATGCTTTCTTTAATTGTATTTACACTTTGTATATTCTACACAGAGCCAAGTTTGAAAAAATTGAAGACCTTAAATTACATTGACGCTGTGAGTAAGGATAAGTGCTGAATAAATCCCCTGTGGAAAGAATAGTTGATATTCTATTCAATAGATCTTTACTGGAAAATCCAAACAAATAAATTGATGCCTGGTGTAACTGTTTCCTGCAATATGTTATGTGAGCATGGAATTTACATCCTTGGCTCAGATGCTTTGTTGATATTAATAAATGAAGTTCCACTAATGTGCTAAATACCTTTATGGTGATTCAGGGAAGGGAGAGTGCTTTTCAGTTCTCCACAGAACCCAAGTCATCAACCTTAAATTCAATATTTGGATAATAAATGGGCCAAGTCATTATGCGTGGTATACATATAACTAGGAAAAAGCCAAACTAGGCTTTTTTTGAGAAAACGATTGCAATCCACTTGGAGGTAGAACTACACAGCGGGGAGATGGATGGGGACAAAGCGGCCTGACAGAACCCAGAGCCAGTACAACAAACAGCCTTATTGCAGAGAGTAAAACCACTGCATCACTGGCACACTAGTCCAGATCTCATGTCTTAGGACTGGACATGTCATGCAAACACAGGTGACACTCTCAGAGATGATGTGTTTTGTGAGGGGCAGTCAACATGACACTGCTATGGCTCATGGATGCTCAGCTGGAGACAGCTCAAGTCAAGTGTCCTTTCCATAAAATGTCAGGAGCTGCCTTCTTAGGGGCTTCTTTTCCTGCTGTAATTCTTCTGTAATGAAAATTTCTGTGTATGTTCAGCAAAGGTAAATAAGCGTTGCATAATTTGGTTGATTGGCGTGGGGTTTTATTTGCCTGGCTTGAGAACTCCAGTAGGATTTGTGTACATCTGTCAATTTTATTCTCTTTTCTCCCATCCCTTTATCAGAGATGTGTTTGCCTGGGAGCAGTGACTTCCCTGGGGGTGGTGGGTAGTTAACGTGACTCAAAATGTATACCTGATTTTTTTAAACTCAGATTGTGATCTTAATGCATTGCTTGCATGTGCTTAAATGTGCAGAAAAGGCTTATGAATTTTTAAGTTGTGGAAGCTTTTATATTTTTCCATTTGTTGTGCTTCCAGTTTCATTGAACCTTGGTTGTTGCTATAAGGGAAAGAAGAGAATCCTCTCTGAACTATTCATTTAAAAGACTGTGCAATGTCAGTACAGATGCCTCAAATCTGCTCCCACTCTACATATCTGCTGCGTTAAAGCACATAAATTGGTTGTAATATGAGCCTAATCTTATTAAATATTGTCCAATGTATATGGAGATAATCCCATTTAGCTCAAAAATTCATGGGAATGTTTTGGTACTTGCTGTGTCTACTTTAAGTTTCTGTAAACTGTGCTCGTGTTATGAGGCTTATGTTTCCTTGTGGTTTTATTTCCTCACTAGTTCCCTTCCAGCTCACCACAAGTAAATCCGGGGCTGGATTAGGAATCTATGTCCCAAATCTTATTGGAGTCTTCCTGAAATCTGCTACAAGGAAAGCCTCACACCCTACACCTTTAAAGGGCATCCTTCCCTGTACTATCTCAATGGAATAAAGAAAATGTACCCCTGGTGATGTGGGAGAAGCCGAACAACCCGTATTTTGAGAGGCAACACACCAAATTTTTTGTGTTTTTCACTTTCTGTTGCTTATTTTCCTTGTAATTTTCTCCATGAAGAGACTGCTGTGCACCATCAGATTAATTAAGCCTGATGAGTTTCTTGAGATCACGTCTACAGCTCTTAACCTTTGTGGCTTGTTGTGTTCATGGTGACTTACTTGCTAAACCTTAATGAAATTTTAAATTAGCACCTATGTTTTCTTTATTATTGAGATGATTGTCATGGTATTTTTACTAAGAACAGTTTAATCTTCCACGACAGGTTGGTATTTGACATATATTACACTTTATCGTACATTTCTATGTCCTTTAAATACTGCTAGTGTGATATAAACTGATTTATTCCCTTTGATAATGGCAAATGTTTTTATTAAGAGAATTTTTAACCCAACCCCCCACATACTAACAATCCTGTCCACTTAGACCAACCTAAATGTGGTACAGATTGGGAATGGATTGACCTGTGTGTTCGCTCCAGTGGAGCTGCAGGCAGGACCTGGCAGTGGAATAATTCAGTTGTGGGCAGGTTCTCCCTGCACAGGTCAGCCTGGTTTCTCTCCCTTTCATTATTCCATCTTTCATCTCTCTTCACTTAGTGTAGCTCAGCTAGAAAAGTTTATAGATTCTCATCTTTCATGGAAATTCCTGTGTTTAAGAGGATGATAAAGAAACAGAGGCTGCAGCTGCCCTGAGTTGTGATTTATAAGTGGGGGCAATGATCTCCCTCCTGCTGTCACAAGTGACTAGTGTTTCAACAACACAGCAGTGATTGTTGAGATGGGACATGTAAATAAAACAGAGCTGTCTGGGCTGCTTAACACAGCAAACAGGGCACTCTGCTCCTGGGAGGGGATTCAGACTCTTTCTTCCTTCTAGGTAACTGGAAACTGTGCAATCATCCACTTCTTGGAAATATTCTTTTCTCTTTGGTCAACAGCTGGTAACATTTACAACCCTTTGAAAGTGCTGAATTCTAAAAACCCAAGCCTTTGTTTGCTAAATACAATCAATAGGTTTTCCTTTGTGATCTAAGGCTCAAAATCCAGCTATGGGATAGGTAGAAAATGGGTGTAAATCTTCCTTTGAATCACAAAGTTCTCCACCACTCACAGAACAAAAGACTAGAAAATTTGCAGAGCAAAATTTAGGGTTGAATTCATTGAGTTGGACAGATCTGATGAGTTACATGAAAAATTACATCCAGGGTGAGCACCTCCTGGCTCTTGGAAAAGCTTTTATTATTTAGTACGTGTCATGGATTTTTGCACTATTTGGGAAATGAAATAATTATGAGGCATGAACTGAGGATGGCACATTTTTCTTTCATCACTGATTGCTGATAATTTGCAGCAGTACTTATTACTTTAATTATATTGCCATTTTATGTTTAGATAAGCATAGGAAGGAGGTATTTTTCTTTCCATATGTGAACATTTTTAAACCTACTACGATCAGGCAACCAAAATGGAAGATCTGATGTTAGACGTATTTAGAATGAAATAATTCTTTATATATTGTGGCTTTTCTAATATGGGTCTTCACAAACTGTTTTGGAGTGGAAATGTTTAATTTTAGAAATGCTGAACTCACACATTGAATAGGTTGCACATAAACTATTAGCAAGACATCTAGATACTTTTGGGGGAATGAAAATGATTGTTGGCTGTGAACATTTTATTCTTGAACTTGAATTTAATGTTTAGCCAGAGTTGCAGTTGCTTTAGTAGTGAAGAACTTAATGAAGTGCCAGGTGTACAAATTGCCTCATGTGGTCTCTTCCTATTTGAATTCTCCTTAGTTGATGACATGTTCCGGGGCCTCAAGAATCCTCATCATACAAATTAAACCACGCTTCGATTCAGGTGATTCTCAGTCCAACTGCTATTTAAATACTTTGCAAGCCGTTCTGATCCTGGCTATTCAGTGTTTGCCCTACAGGGACCTTTTTAATGAAGGTTATACCACCCTAAGTAATCTGTTAGAGAAGACAAGAGTGGAATGATCTGAGTCTGGGGCTGTCCCACTTTATGAGAGGAGAAGGGAAATCAAGAAAACTGTTACCATGAGGGTTCCTGCTGTGGCTCTTGTACTTGGGAAATTTCTGGCATAAAGCAGCACAGTGATGTATTGGATTAAGAGTTCTGCAAGACTGTTTGCGCAGCAGGACTACCCAGCAGCATTTTGAAGGATTTCTAACTGTTACATTTAAAGCCCTAGACTATCTGTTTGCTGCTTAAAAGTGGGATATTCTTGTATGACAGACCAGAATTCTGCCTAATTTGGATCAGATAGTTACCTTCAGCTTATTTTGAGATAGTAAAGCTTATGAGTTTACTCGTGGGTTGCTATACTCCACATTTATTCAGGCTGATCAAACTGCTCTAGCAAATATGTAGAATCCTGACTCCTGCTGTCACAAGAAGGAAAAGGTCATAATCTTCATAAACTTTGCACCTTGTCTTCCCTCCTCTTCCAAATCTAGGGAATTGGAAGAAGCCATTTTGTACCTGAGTGGGAAACAGTGGCTGAGAGATCCCTCCTGTACCTCTGCTTTGCATTTTTGTGGAACATCCCTGTTTTAGTGCTAATTTGTCTCATTTTAGCATATTCTGGTGGACAAACTCTTGATGCTGCTTTTTTCCTGTGTCTGTTAATTGTCTTCAAAGAGGCAAAGTATGGGACTATGGAGATTCTCTGTCTTTAATGTATGTGAAATTAAGAGTACACATTTATATTGTCTGGATTTGAACAGGAATTAAATTTTGTTTGTTTTTTTGGTTGTCGTTTTGTTCTTGGCTTTTTTTTTTTTTTTGCTGCTGGCATGAATTTGCTGCCATAAGCAGTGAATAATCTGAAGCTACAAAGCATCTGGCATTTTTGAAGACCATTCTTTGCTACCACACAATATACAGGCATTTAAGCCATTATGTTTAGGCTGCTGAGGAAAAAAAGATGACAGTAGTTGAGCATAGCAAAAAATTAAGAGAGTCACAAATATGTGAATTCATTCCACTAAGTGTTTGAGCAGCTGTAGATTTGGTATTTATTCTGAAAGGGTCCATGTGGAGTTCTTTCTATTCTGAATTTTAAATATACGTCCAAATGTGGTGTCTCCTGATGTATAAAATAACTATTTTTCCACCTCCTTGAACTGTTTTCCTGATTCTGTTCACATTTCCACCTCATGACCAGACTTTTTTTGCTCTGGCTTTATATAATGGCAGGATTAGCTGATAGGAGTCTCTCAAAATCTCAGATAGCTCTTCTCTTGCTACATTCATTTTTCAGCTCCTTGCTTTGTTCTTTGCTAGTCTGGAATTAAATCAGGTTTGCTTGTTACATCTCTCCCAGGCAGGATTTGAATCCATCATATCCATATGTGCTTGGTCCAGTATTTCAGCTCTCAGTTTAACTTGGGGACAAGTGCAGAATTCAATGTGTGTGTTTGGGGACTATTAGTATTAAAGACATCTGGAAGTCTCTTGAGTATTACTAAACTAATGGACTGCCTGGAGCTTTACAGTGCAAAGTGCCTTCAGCTGCCTATAAATTATATGAGTGTACTGTTAAAGCAGCAGTTGGTACTTTAATGCATCATAACTGCCCTGCTTTAGCAGTTTTTTTACTGAACTAGGTTGTGTAAATTATTCTCTAGTCACGTGAACTCTGTTGGTATTCATGTTTTGTAGACATCACATATAAATTACCTTTGATTTCAGAGGCATATGTCCTAATATATGTGTGTCTTCATGGTTGATGACATCTTTGTGTACATGAAAATAGAGAAAACAGGGTGTTGTGGTAGCATTAAGGGTTGTTTGTGTTCAGAAAAGTTAAGGTTAAATTAATGACATTTATTGTTTAGAGTTGTATTAATTAAAACGTGCTAATCCTGTCATTGGATGCTCCCAAATGCTTCATTTTTTGGTGTTTCAGCGTATCCATTTTCTGTGCCATCCTCATGAATGTACAGAGATGGGGATTTCTCTGTGGCTGTGCAGGCATCTGTGCTGCTTGGTCAGCTGGGAGACACAAACTGGGAATGCTCTGGCATTGAAGTAGTGTGAAGAAGTTATGCAGAAATATTCACTTGAGTTTGCCAGTAGGGTTATATGGTTTTTGTTGACTCATGTTTGTGGGAGTTGGAATAAATGCATGTTTGTATAGGCATGACTTGTCTACTCAGTAGTAGAATTTACTTGAGCTTTGCTGGTTTTATTTAGTCACTTTTACTTTTCTAGATGTGCACGTGGCATAGAGAAACACCCACAAACAAGGTTAAATCGCTGTTTAGAAAACTCCTTAAACATGTTGCCAGGAAAAAAAGGGATGCAAAAATCTCGACATTTTAATTTTGTTTGTTCAAATTCGTACAAATACTGGAACATTTCTTACTTTGCCAGATCTGAGGGAAAAGATTTGACCTGTGTCCTTTTGGGAATGTTCATTCTGCAGCACAGTGGCACAGCAAGGGCTTTCCTCCAGCAGTGGCAGCAGCTGGGTTTGGGAGGCAGCGTCCTGTTTAATTCACCGGGGGAAAAAGAGCAGGAATAAGGAGCTGAGGAGAGAGAGAGAGGACTATAAATACTGCCTGGCTGCAGCTCTGCTGCTCCCTGAACCAAGTTGCTATTGCTACAGTGTACACTGCAAAAATGTCACATCTCCTCACTGTGCAGCACTGAATGGTGTGGAAATAGACAACTGCACCCCTTGTCTCTGCTTTCACTTGGACTTACAGTTTGGGTTTTGTAGTTTTACAGTTTGGGGTTTTATAGTTTTACAGATTGGGGTTTTATAGATTAATTTGATTAAAAAAATGTGACTTATGTGACTCTCCTCCTTATCCATCTCCTCCTACATTAAAATGGCTCTTGAATTTACTGTTCAACTTCCACTAAATTTTCTATAGGAACAGAAACTTCTGAAGGTGTTACATTCCTACTAAGGTGTTAAAAATGGGGGATTTGGTGTAGAAGAGGCCCACACTGAAGCTCCCAAAAAGGAAAAACATGTTGCCTGTTGGGTTTGGTGTCTCCTCAGGGATGAGCCTGTGCAGGGCTGTGTTCTCTTGTCCAACCATTCATGAAAGCCACGTCTGGAAGAGAAACCTGTTGCAGTAGGATGTGCAAGTAACCAGGGATTTCATAACACAGGCATTTATTTAGGGATGCATCAGAAGGTCTGAGATAAAGAGAAGCTTCTGCTCTACTGATCCTGAGCTCGAGGAGCTGGAAAAACAGAATCTGGGAGGGGATTGAGTTTTTGTCTGCCAGAAGGGAGGACAGTTGTTCACTCTTCCAACGATGGTGTCTTTCTCCACTGTGTAACCTCACCCAGCCTCATTAAGAAGCCAGGATTGGCACAATTTTTTTATTTTCTACGAATTTCCAATACACAAACACCCTTATTAAGAGAGATTTTCCCTGGTCTTGGCAAAGAAGAGGTTTTTCAAGTTGATTTTCTTATCCTTAGGATTGGCTCTAGAGAGCACAGTGAAAAAGAAGTTAACATCCAAAATGCAAAATGGGTAATTTCTGTAAATAGGAGAATTTGGCCTCTACACAGAACAAACTGCTGGCATTCTCCTCTCTTCCACAGTAACATGCAAAAATTCCCTGCAATGAATTCCTATCTGTAGCTTTTATTTATGGGGAATTTTTAGTAGCTGAATGCTTAACATTTATGTTGCTGTTGTTAATTTGGTTGTTTACAAACAAAATCCAAAAATATTTACTGTTGCTCTGGTCATACCTTTAGTAAATCTTAGCAATATCTGTCCTAAACTGACCAAGGTATAAATCTTTCTTAAAGCCAACAAAGCCTGGTTTTGGAGTATGTTGGGCTGATGTGTCAGCATTTGAGAGCAATTTTGGGAAGTTTCATCTGTGATTGATATATCCAGTCTCAAGTAATTCCTCCTCTGTCTGGATCCATTTAGAAACTGAAAGCTAGTGCTTGTAAAAGAGATGGTTCAGAAGTGGAAGCAGTTTTTCCCATCCCAAAGATTATGAAACCTGTTAGTTTGATTTATTTTGCTTTACTTTTAATCTGCTGCCTTCTTTCCTTGTATGGATTCTGAGTTTTGCCTGGTGAGAAACAGCTGATGAACTTTCTTACCTCCCTTTCTTGTAACCTTAATGATGGTGGAGTTCACATTTACATCTCCCATTCCAAAAATGCAAAACCTACCGAGTTTAATGTCAAATGCAGCTGACATTGGTAAAAAATACAGTCATTCAGTGTGGGAAATGTCCTTCAATGGCTTTTTTTTTTTTGTTGCTTCTGTAAGACAGTTGTGCAGAATTATGCAGGTGCTGGAAACGGATTTGCAAGTATTTTCTTCCTACTCCAAACATTTTGAATAGCTATGTTTATTTTTAGTAAAATACGTCAGAGTCTAGCTTTACTTAAAATAAAGTGTCTAAAAGAGAGTGCCTGTTTAGACCTCTTACTGGGCTTAGAAGTAAAGGATGTCACATGATCTAGTTGTATTTTTTTGTGGAGTATTGTACACCGGAGTACCCCAAAAAGTAAAAAAAGGTTTGTCAAACTTGCTTTTCCAATGGAAATCTCTGGATTTTCCCTTCCACTTATATCTGTAAAAGGAGGAAATACATAACAGGGAGGAATTTTTTCAGCATGAGCTTCTACCCATCAGTGAAGAGATTAAAATTTGAATCAAGTCATGCACTTCAGGGATAGAAGTTATTTGGATGTAGACTATGCCTGCTGATCCAGGAGCTGGACTGGCATGTCTGATGATTTGGGGAATCCCTTTGGAGGCCTGGAAACAGCAGACTCTAATCTCTGGATGTCAGCTGGACTTGGGGAAAAAACAAGCATCTTACTGCTCAAATTTGGGTCGTTCACCAGCTACACATTTCTGGGATGCTCAGTGTTCTGCCAAGACTTAAATCAAGGAAGATGTCAGTGGGAAACAGCAGAGCATCATCTTTCACCTTCTGTCAGATCTGGCCTGAAATTATGTCTTTCTTGATAACCCAAAGAGCTTATTTTTGTCTTGGTACTGACTTCATGCTGCCAGAAGCACTCTGGAGTGAGTGAAGTCACATCAGGCTCTGCCCTTGCAAGGCTCTCCATAGTATTTTTGTTACAGCATGATGAATATGTTGAAAATTTCCAATATTATAAACTTCCTTTCTCTCTCCCATCAAAATCTTCATGCCTGCATTATTGATTTTAAATAGGGTGGCCGTTAGGTTGCTTCATTTCTTTCTCCACATGTAAATCTTTGCATCTTTCTGTATTTCTACAGGAATCTGAGATGAGGGTGAACTAGATTCTGATGATCATCTTGCTGTCACCTGTATTGACAGGCAAGTGTGCTAAACTAATTTTGTAACGAAATTGTTGAAGTTATTCTGGTCAAGTGGGCAAACCTGAAAAATCTACAGCCCAGGAACTTCACCCGTGTGTGGTGCTGCATTCTAAGGGGTGTTTCAATGAAGAGATGGCCAAAAATGCCTGAAAAATCTGCTTGATCCCCAACAAGGAAAATGTTCCTCCTCCTGTTTTATGGTGTTGGGTGGATCATGAGAATGATCTCAGAGCAGAGGAATTTGCAGCTTAACTGTGGCCTGGAGTGAAGGTGCCCGGCACATGTTGTTAACTTATAACAACTCTCCTCCTCCTCCTCCTCCTCCTCCTCCTCCTCCTCCTCCTTCTCCTCCAGAATGTGCTTTGAATATGAACTAGCAGGTAGACTAATTTATAATATTTCTTGTATCAGACAAGATAAACACTCTTTTTTAAAATTTATTTAGGGGCAATTTATTAATGGAGTCCCTGCAAATTTGCAACAGATATTAAAACTGGATAAAGAATTGCTGGGTTTTTGTTCTGTAATACCTTGTACAATTAGGTGAGAACTGATGGACCAGTGAGTCAATGAAGATACATTGTGTGGCGCCACAATCATATTCCTTTTTGTCTTTTGTTTTTACCTTATCTACTGCAATTTCAGTGTTTTCTATTCAAAAAGGCTTCTAGTCTTTATATTTATTATATTTTTTTTTTAATCTTAGCTTTGCTCAGGTTCTTTCAGAACACAGTTTAAAAAGTTTTGGTAGTACTCTGGGGACAATTTAGTGCTATTTATGCAAAACAGTTTCTTAAAGTCACATTATTTTCTTGGCTTCCAGTTCAGTCGTTACAAAATAAAGAGAAACATTAAACTCAGAAATCAGAAAACTAGAACAAAAAGAACATTGATTTGAAATTAGGTTTCCTTTGGTAAAGCTTGATGCTTCTCTATGATCTGCAAACTAAAAAACTCATTTTCTCTGTGATAAGAGAAGCTGAAGGTGCCTTGTCTTGCACTGGCTGCTGCAGTGTTTTGTGTTAATGCACATTATGGGCACAGATCAAAGATTGGATAGTGAGTCTTAACAGTACCAGTACCTTTGGATGACCACTGGAAGCAAAGAGAAAATAGAAAAACAATGTAAAATGTGTGAGATTTATTGCTGTTAAGTGTGTAGTGACATGAAGTAGTATAATCTGGGAATAGCAGTATAGTCTGAGAAAATGGGAAAAGGGGAAAAATATTAATAAAATATTTGTACCTTAAAGGCCAGTACAACAAAAGTTTCTGGTTTATCAGGGCATTTAATAACTGACTGTTTGCTTCAGTGGCAGGGTCACTATCAAAGATAAATACACCAGTCAAAAGACAAAGGTACAGAAACAGGTGTGCAAATTTGGATTTTAAGTATTGTATTTGACATTGTGTTGAGTTGATGGGAATAATTTTTTTTGTTGGCTGAAATGTTTAAGTGAGTTTGCAGTTGTGGTGAGGAGCTTTTCAATAGTCAGGATGGTCTTCAGTCTATGGTGTGACCAAAATAATCCATCAGTCACTCCCTGATAAGGGATGTACACATTTGAATTGCATACAGAAGTGAGAAAGTGTGGTGAAAGGAATTTTATAAAATAATTCTAGAACAGGAAAAAAAATCTCAAGTAATGAATTCTTAAATTATATACTCAGTGTGGGAAACAGAAAGGCCTCATCAGTGTGTGGCTGAACTACTTTTCAATTAAGTCTGAAGCATAAGGAGCAGCAGTTACTCATAACTACCTTTGATGAGTTATAAACACTGAAACAGTGTTTAAAATATAGATGTGATTGTGGAAGGCCTTTGCTTACCTTTTCAGTCTTGTTTTTTAATTTTTTTGAATGTCACTCTTCCCCATTGACATTCACTGCTGTCCCAGTCACTGCAGACATTCCTGGCTGAGCACGTTGTGAGAGCCAGCAGTGACAGTGGGGTTTGTCACAGGCTGTGAACACTTCTCTGTGCTTTACATGCTGGGAGTGGGTACTGAACTGGTACTTTCATCCCAGGCCTGTGGTTTTCTTAAAAATATTATTATTGTATGTCTTCGTTGCATGGTTTTGAGTCTTTAGGTTAGGTGGTTTTGTTGGGGGGTTTTCCCCCCCCCCCCAATATATATTTAACAGCTTTTATTACACTATACAAAATATTGTGCATAGAATCCTGGAATGGTTTGAGTTGGAAGGGACCTGGGAGACCATCTAATTCCTACCCCCTGCCATGGGCAGGGACATCTAGACCAGGCTGCTCCAAGCCCCATCCAGCCTGGACTTGAACACTGCCAGGGATGGGGCAGCCACAGATTCTCTGGGCAACCTGTGCCAGGGCCTCACCACCTGACTAAACAATATCTTTCTAACCTTAATTTCTCTTCTTTTAGTTTAAAACCATTCCTTGTCCTGTCACTATCTGCCCATGTAAGAATTCACTCTCCCTCTTTTATATAAGCTCCTTTTAAGGAGCATGTAAGAAAATTCAACTCTGATATACAGAAATAGTCCCTCTCCATGTGTGACTGAAAAACCATGTGGAGAAGAGCAGTTTAGATTTATTAAGGACTGGGGAAAACTTTTGAGGTGAGGCGGCTAGTGATGGCAAATGTAAAAAAACCAAACCAAACATCTGTGATGCAGACTAAATAAAATCTGTGGCAGAACATTAGGCAGACATAAAACCTAATGGCAAATCTCTTTCTAATGCTTGAATTGAACAAAATATGTTTCTAGTTTTATGCTAATGCTGAAAAGAAGGGCTTTTCTCTCTCTGTCTCTGCCTTCCTTGTTCCTGCAAACAGCAAAGCGGAGTGTAGGTTTTGTAAATCTCATTAATGGGTATGTCCTGAAGGATTTGGTTCATATGATGGGCTTAATTATTTCCTTCCCTGCACAGCTGCATCCCAGGGTAAACAGAGCTGCCTGGATGCTGTTCTTCTCTTCTAATGAGGTGCAGGGATACACAGCTCTGACAGCAGCAACAGCAGTGTTGGGAAATGAGCTTTGCATGGGAATTGTTCCGATTTACCAACATACACAGAAGGATTTGGGCGGCAACTAGGAAGAAGTTAAGCAAACTGAGGGGTGCATCTTATAAGGTCACCCCAACCCTCTGTTTTATAGAAAACTAGGAGTGCTTTAAAGCGCAGTATTCCTGGGCATCACTGCTTTTCATGGTCCCACATGGGTGGCCTTCCCAAAAGTCTGACTGTCAAATCCTGTATCAGCAGCTGCTTGTTACCTACAGAACTTTTAGTAAGAACTCTTACTAAATGCTTTCTCCATGACAGAAACTGATAGTAGTATGCCTCGAGTTCAAGTGATGATGTTTTTTCTATTAAGAATATTTTAAATCCTGATTCAATCAAGATTTTTTTTTTAAATGCTTTTATATTCAGTTTGCGTATCTTGATTAGACTGGGATAATTTCCATGCCTGGAATCTCCGATGTGTACTGTCATAAAATTATAAATGGTAATGAATTCACTTAATCAGGTCTTACAGAGGTACAATCAACATGAAATCTAGTCAATTAGAAATAAATTTGTTTAAAGTATTTCTGGTTCTCCAGCAGCCTCATTTGAGGGCTTGCATTACCCGTGTCTGAACTAGAGACGTACCCAAACAGATAGAAACTACACTTTGGAAAGAAATCACTGTGATATAAATAAATCCAGAACTTCTGGTGATCCTGAAATGTACCTTAATCTCTGTTATAAAACGACTTTTAAGTAGTGAAAACTTGAAGAGTTTGTTACAAATCTGTATTTTCAAACAATAATATTCTTTCTGGTTTTTGTTTCCCTACTTTTGTGCAGTAGTCACAAACATGTCTCTCATTCTGTTTCCTTCTTGCCTAAAAAGTTTTTATTTCTCCAGCTGTTTACTGAAGATAATTAAACTTTGATAGTCAGTGAGGAAATTATCTCTTTTCATCAGTTTTATTGTCTTGTTCACCTAAATTTTGGCTAGCTAGAATATGGTAATAAAGCGTTTCTTATCTATATAATGAATAGAATCAAAATCTCAAAAGTCAAGAAAATAATTCAGTTCTACAAAAGTGCTGTGCTGCCTGGGTCACCTGGGCAGATCATTAAACCCTTTCATCATTCACCTACAAAATCCTAAAGAATGTCCTTAATTGTGCCATGAGCACAGGTTGGAGTTTAAGTTAAAGCCTAAGATGTGCTTGGGTTGGGAAATAATGAGGCAAGATGCAGATAAGGTCAGCAGAGTTCCCTTTTTTAAAAATTTCCTCTGGAAAAAAAAAAGTCAGGTAACTTTTCTGCAATTGGGGTAAGAGAAGCCTGGAGACCATCTGTCGTGGGAAGCAGGGATATTTGCTGCAGCCACACGCAGATGGGCTGAGGGATAGTGAGCACACGGCATGTGGCTTTGCTTTCACTGCAGTTTGGCTAAAGCAAGGGCTGGGCACCTGCCCTAGTTCTCCAGTGTGTGCATCTTCCTGGGTCACCATTTGTTTGCTGCTTCCCTCTTGATTAAGAAAAGAAATTAAGTGTGTGAAGGCCAGGTAGTTCTGCCTTTCTTCCCTCTCTATTAGTGGTCCTGAAGTCAAGACTTAGTCTGGCTCAGCTATTCAGATATTTAAGCTGAAGCTGAACTAGACATTTATTCATCCACGATATTGCCCGGTGTGAAAATAATGGTCACATCTTGACCCGTCTTTGTCCAAGTTTTCCTGATCTGAGATCCCTGGACCTCATATTAGTAATTCAGATGAACCCAAACTGAACAATGAAACTGGTCTCTGCATGTGACAGCTTGGCAATCTCCCATTACAGGACACTTTGGCACTGGCACAGATTTGCAGACCTGGAGAGTCTCTGTGCTCCCAAATCCCACTCACTAGGCTGCTGAAGATTTTGGGTACCTGGTGTCCTTTACAAATTTCAAGGGGTGCTTCCCCCAGGTTGAAATATAAATGAATTTGTTGAAACTAAACAAGAAAAAAATTCAACATGCACAAGGAGAAAGAGTAATTGATTTTTTTTTCCAACCAGCTCTCAAAGAGAACTGATAGTTTTATAAGAAAAACAATGCATCTATTTGAAGCTTTGTGGTTTTTTAACTGACATATTATTTCTTTGATTAAACTAATGCAAACCATGAGACTATTCTTGGAAACACAGCAAATAAAATGACACAGTAGCCCCCGCAGGATGACATCTGAGGAAAATTCAGGTTAAACTTTGTAGCAAACTCTAAATGCTAATCCATATGTAAGGAGAAGAGGGAATCTGCTTTATCTACTCTCAGGACTTGATCTAATCTACATAACAAGACACCAACAGTGCTTCTCTGTTAACGCTTAATTCCATTTGTATTTGAATTATCAGAAAAATGCTTTCTTTATGGATAAAGAGGAAAAACGATAAGCATAAAATATAAATTAACAAGCAACAAAACTGCTTTGTCCACCAGGGATATGAAACTGAGGTAAATATGTGCAACAAGCTTTGATTTTTTTTTTTAAGCTCCCACTGTAAATCTTTTAAAATTCTTTTATGTCCTTTCTCTTCCAACATACTATAATCTTTTTGATATTTTTGTAGTGAAGTGCAAGCAGAGCTGGAAGCAGAAAGACTAGAAATAAAATTGCTTGGCCTACGTGCTTCTGTTTGGTAAGGAAATTTGGTGGGGACCCCAAAATGACCTTTTTATCCATTGATTATAAATAGATAGTGACTTTTAAAAATTGAGGTGATGTAAGACTTCAGCATTAAATAAAGAACAAGTTATAGCTACTCACATAGTAGCATTCTTGTTTTAGATAAGTGAAGGTGAATGTTTTCTTTCAGTCAGTGTAACAGCTGCATTGGGAGCATATTTGGTCATAGAATGCTTCCAGAGGTGTGGCATCCACAGCTGCTCTGGGCAAAATCTAAACATTATATGACAGCTCCAACCCTACTTTGAATTTATGAGTCCAAGAAAATACATCTCAGATTTGAAATGAAGTGAATGTTGGCATCTGAGATAATACACTTGGCACATTTCATTAAAAAGTGGTGTTGTTTTTCATCCTTATTTAATTGCTACTTTTTAAGCTTCTTTTGTTTAGCATCTGTTTTTTGTGTTTTAGAATTCTGCATTGATACATCCCGAATAGAGGTATTTTTAAACTGAAAGTTGTTTTTACAATTTAGTGCATACAATTGCTGTAGGATCCAGTCTCTTATTTAATACTTTAAAATGCATTATGATTTTTCAGTAGATAAAATATAGTGTCCATTGCAAGCAGTATTTAAAGAGTGACTTAGGAGTGCTGTTGGAAAGTAGAAGTTCTAATAAGTGTAAAAACTAGAGGCTATGTTAAAACCAGCTCTAGAAATGAATAGAGCCTGGAAGCTCCCTGCCTTGGGGCTCACGGTGCTGGATTGTAATTCCTTGTCTGGAAGAATGACCTTTAAATAAAGGTCAGGCACAATTGCACTGGAAACCTTGCAGGGGCTTAAAAGAAGCCACTTAAGAACTTATATTGCCACTGGGATTTGGCCTTTACTGTAAACTTCACTGGTTAACATTTATAAATACTTGCTATGTTTTCTCTATTAATATATTTGATTTTTTTTTTTAAAGATTTTTAATCATTTGAACCGACTTTGCTGCGCTAAATCTTTATGCCTGTTTCCCCTTTCTTCCACCAGGTTCTGTTTTCTCGTGTAAAAATCCTACTTCAAGTGTTTTTCACGTTGAACTTCAAACATTCAAAAGCTTTTTCTACATCTACTTCTCTACCTGTCATCCAGCCTTCCCCATTCATTACAATAAGTTGCTTGTCTCCTATACTCTTTGTATTCGTTCTTCCCTAAAATGTCTCTTTACATCTGCCTGATTGAACTTCAGCCTTTCCATGAAGAGACCATGACCAGCTGAATAGTTTACAAGGAAAATAAATACTAAGTAGAAGAGACAAAGAACAGAGGGGAAATTTAGCATCCAAAGCTAGTTGGAAACCAAAGAAACTTTTAGAAAACCCTCCTGTTTTTACAGAAATAGGCTGTGTGTGCAGATTTTGTATGTGGTAATGGTGAAGTACATATGACAAAAAAAAATATAAATTCTTACAGTGTGAGCTTAAACGCCACTTTGATCATATGATGTTGGTATTTAAGACTCTAAATACCAGAAGTTAATAGCCTCTTCTTGGCAAGCCTATGTTGTGCAAATATACATGAAAAAGGGATAACAAGCTGCCTCAGAAATAAGAGGCAGGTTCAACAATTAATTCACTCAATTTTCTCCTTCTTTTTCCCTAAAAACAAAGAATGTGGTAAAGTCCCACTCTTTTGCAAAACCATTTGTCATTTGTGCTTAAAATCTATGCTGAAACAGGGCAGTAAGAAGAATCTTCTGAGCTGGGTGTGAGCAAATGGATATGACCACTGATTTTCAATTCCGATTTCAGATCAGTATTTGACTTTTGAAGTAAGAAACTGAGAAATAGCTTCAGAGACAAGTACAGGAGGAATTTTCCTTGTCATTCTGGTACATGAACACTTATGTCAGCACACATCTTCTAAAATATTTATTTGGGAGTTTTAGTTATTTAACAAAGAGATCAAAAATACATAACCAGACAGTGTAACCAAAGTGAATTTAAGTGAAGGACTGCTGTAGGGGGAATAAAACTGTAATTAGGGGGGTTGTTGTCCCTGTCTGGTGGGACTGGGGGAGCTCCAAGTGCCTCATCCCCCCTGAGCTTCTGCTCTGGGCTGGTTATCATTCTTTGCAAGTGTCCTGGTTTTCTTCTTGTGGGTATTGTCTTTTAGGTTTTGCATTTGCCTGGATGAGTTTTGTATCAGCGGATATTTAGGTACTAATAACATATTTCCATGGGGGTTGATCAGATGTCCTATTTATGCAGATTTCTTTCCTGTCACTCAGTCAGTGGTGTCTCAGATTCACTTTTTGCTGGCAAACATTAATCCTGCTTTTGGATAAAGTGGTTCTGCCCTTTTCAAGCCCTGGCTGTTCCCTGCTGGCCCTCTGCCTCTTCCTCCTGCTGCTTCTGCAAACATTTGCATAGTGATCCAGAGATGTGATGGACGCTGAAACCAACCTCCCAAAACATAAAAAAGCTGGAGTTTAACCTGGGTCAGTATTTTGTTCTGCTTCACTGTTTGTGTTAATGCAGAGATTAGAGCAGTCTGGGAACAAGAGCGAAGGGGTCTGGGCATGAGGGAGGGTGGGCTTGCTTCTTCAGGAGGCGGTGCTGGTTAATGCCAGCTTTAAAGTAGGAGTGCAGGGTGAAACTGAACCCATCAAATTGCAAACTACCCTTTGGAGTTGGTCTTCAATTCAAATTTTCTGCCAGATGACTCTTCTGCAGAACTGTGGAGAGGTGTGAAATGCATGGTGTGCTGGGATTGTACCCCCCTCTTCAATCTGAAATGCTTTTTTGTTTCAGTATTGTTATAATTAGAAAAAGAGTGGCGGTCTGAAAAATAAAAACTAGACACGATTCCAGTATGGGGGAACTGGAATAGTTTATTGAACACGAGAACACGATTTTAAAGGTATCTGAGGTTGGACATGTTAATGAAGGGGACGAGTTATGTTAATTATGGAATTACACAAGTTTTTACTGCAATTTCTAAATAGTTAATTTTTCTTCTAGTAGGATTACATGGGGGATAGAGGGATGACAGGGGTTTAGACATGGTTTGATACAATCATTTCAAAAGTCTTTTCTGATTTCTGCTGGAGCCAGGCTTGATCCAAGAGGTAGAACTTTAACAGCTCTTGTGAGAAGGGTCCAGGTCCTTCAGATCACGAGGTTTTTGTCAGCCCTTGTTTTCCTTTGCTGAAAGCTGGGTTTGGGCTCCCACAAAAAAGCAATGCTTGATCTTCTCCAGAATTTTAATTTAATAACTTGTTGAGCTGGTTCTTGAGCTGATGTTTATAATCCTTAGTAAAGCCACAGTTTTAGGAGCTCCTGGCAGGTTCTATACAGACAGAAATCTCTTTCCTGAATAGTTTTTCTTCAGAGTTAATAATTAAGTACCTCTTTCTAGCAGTTACTGTTACTGTAACAGCAAACTTTTCTCACAGTCTGGTTAATGGCCTTACTCAGCCTAAACAATGCCGACTCTGTATTCCAGATATTCCCACAGGTAGGTTTATGAACTCACCTGACAATAGCAGCCTGGAGGGCTTCTCCCTGCAGGTGACAGGGCTGGTATTGTGCAAATGACTGTTTATATAAAAATAGATTGTTCTTATAGTGACTAGGAGCCAGTGACCCTTGAATTTGAAACCTTGCTCTGAGACCTGGCCTTGTTGGCCTTGGACAAGGTATTTGATGTGTGTCCCAGCTGTATTTTAAAGAGAACTCTTAACTGCTCCAAATTTCCAATCCTGTGAGACTCTAACCTATGTTCACATGAAAAAAACCAAAATCTCACAGGTCAGGGAAAGAACTTTATCCCTCCATGTCCTTTATTGTAGTTTCCCTACCAAAATTTAATCTTGGTTTTAGGGCTACATACAATATATGGACTTAACATGGAACAGATCTTTTAGAGCAGCTTTTTGTGTCTGTAGAGATCGCTATGTTCCATATTTACCAATGTGAAACTAGACAGGAGGGTTTGTTACTTTGCAGGATCAAGAAAATTGCACATAGGCATAATAAAGTTGAAGACTTTAAAACATGATTCTTTGTAGTGGGCAAGTGTTTTGGGTATCTTATAATAACATGTGGGTTTATTGAAGATCCCCTGTGCAATGTGTGTCCCCATCGATGATAATTTAAACCCTTTCATATCAAGTTTCAGCCCTTTCCTATCAAGTTTATAATACGTAAGACAGTTAAAAATAAATTTAGACACACATATTAATTTAAATTAATTTCATGTGATGTTTAACAACCACAAGGCTACAAAAAACACATGAGTCTGTCACTGCTCTTGCCTTTTCCCTCTGCAGTGTCAGTTTACACTCACCAGAGAACATCTTTCAGACAGAGTAAGTGAGCTCTGGGAGTTGAATTTCTTGTTAATTCCAGCCTTTTATAACGTTCTTTTAGAATTTTTTTTGTTTTTTAAAGAAAAAGGCAGTTTGATGGTCATACCACTTCCCCATGGTTTAGGCTGGTTTAAACTCTCCTTAATGGTATGGTGGTAACAAATAGCAGGGTAAGAAGTTCCTGGAGAATTTTGTGAAAGACAGAGGAAAAATAAATCTAAAAATAGCATCTGCAAGGGGAAGGCAGCAATCTGAGCTCAACTTATTTCATCTGGCCTGTGGATCTAAGAAGCATAACCTGGCAATAGCAAACATCCCAGTGCTCCTGCACAGGTAAAGGGCAAAGTGCTGAGGGAAAAGTACAATAATAAGAGTGAGCGTATGGCCATCCTTTCAATCTTTCATCTTCCAGCTGTTTTTCAAGGCCCTCCTGTGTCAGAAGTGGTGTTTAAGCAGCTGGAGCTCATGCTTGCTTTGTTCAAGGGACGTGCAGGGGCCAGGGCAGGAAAGCGTCCAGGGCTGGGAAACACTCAATGCACAGGAGCTGAAAAATGTGGACTGAGGGTGAGAGGTGGAGCAAACACTTGGGGTGACAGTTTCCATCATGAGTTTATTTCCAAGTTAATTTGAAATCTGCTTTTATTCATTTATAGAGAAACGTTTCTGCACTCAGCACTTTTCTATACCAAAAGCAGCCACTGATGCTACAAAATACAATCAGTTTAACTATGGGAAGTGTGTGATCTGTTGCTTTTTTAAAGAAAAGGAAAGAAGGCATCCAAGCAATACTTAATCTATATTTTAGCTATATAGCATCCTTTTGAACCAATGAATTGCCGAGGGATTAGGAACCTGGGATCCTATATTTTCATTGGCTGTACGAGCCTAAGTAAGCCAGGCAACCTGCCTTACTTTTTCTGAAGTAAAGGTTTGGTTGTGGAAAATTATTTGGAATATCACAGGAAAAAAATTGAAACAGTTTCTGAGAGATAACAACTTCCCTGTGGGAGCTGTGATAATGAGCTTCTCTGGTTATTAAATGGTGGTATTTTCCATTTTCACACAGTTAAGAGCCAAACTTAGGTTTAGGGAGACATCATAGAATCACAGAATGTTCTGAGTCAGAAGGGACCAACAAGAATCATCAAGTTCAACTCTCAAGTGATTGACCTCTGTTCCTGAGCAGGCTCTGCCCTATGTGGGACCTGTACTGGTGCAGTTTGTCCAGTATTGGAATTGTCTTCTTTAAAAACTGGTGTTTAAATCATCTGCTTCTCCATAGTGCTGGTGGGGCTCAGGTTCTGTTCTTTTTGCCACTGTGGATACAGGTTTTCATTATCCTTTCTGTGGTTACCTGTGCATTAGTTTACTTTAATGTATATTCCAGAAAACTAGGTGGCTTGTGTCTTGTTGATGAGTCTCCAAGGAGTTCTTTGTCCCACTATTTATTAAACTTGAAGGCTTGATTCCTGGGAGCTGGTCCTTCAGGCAGTGATTTCCCTTTCTTATTCTATAATGAGATATTTCTGGGTAGTGTTTGAGTGAAAATCCACTTGCCAAAACCTTGGGAAGTTTTTTCCTTAACTCTTTATTTGTATGCTGTATGATTGCAGTTTACTGCTCTCTGTTCAATCCATTGCCCTGGAATATGTTGCACTCACAAATGGCTTTAGGGAGAGACAAAACATGTGATTGTCTTTATGTCTTTTTGCTCACACTCACTGGCTTCTGATGCCCTTAAACAGTGTTTATTGCCCTGTGATATTTTGGGTTCACATTTTTTAACATTGGTAGATAAATAAAGAAGCCATCAAAATGTTTAGGCTTTTTATTGGCTTAAGGTGCTTTGGAGAGCAACATTAATCTACAGTTCAGTGAAGCAGCAAAAAAAAAAGAAATACTCCCTCAAGAGTTTTCTTTTGTAAATAGGGCCTTGCATTAAGCTGCTGTGAACTGGCATGTTTTCAGATTTCTGAATGCACAGTTTTGTCTTCATTAGTAATTATAGCTGAGGGTAATCACACTGGAATTATTCCTCATCAGAAATAACAATAAGGCTTGATGATGTAGGGATGTGATGTGCTTTGGAAACACTTACCCTTGACCTCAGGCTTCGGGCCTGTCCAACACATGGGCACCTTCAAATCCCAACTGAATGGCAGCCTTTTATCTCTGGAATCACTGCCTTGGAAATGATCAGACTCTGAGGGGGACTGACTAATCTGGTCCTGATATTTGCTTGACTCAAACTAAACTGTTAAACGCAGTGATAAAAAACGTTCTCTTAGTCCTTGCTGTTGTTTGGCTTTATTTACTTTGGGGGATCTGGCTGTGAGATCATTATGGAAAACATATACTTGGATATCTCAGTGCACTCACCTGCTATATGAGTGACCTTGGTCAAGTCACTTTGCCCTTCTGTGCTTTACTTTTGCTTTAATGTCTCTTTTTAAATGTGATTTGACAGTGGAATTGGTTGTTTGGGTTTTTTGTTTGTGGTTTTTTTTAAAAAAATTTATTTTTTTTTTCTTTTCACTGGGTTTTTTTTAATTAAAAAGCAGAGAAGTTGTCTTGGGAGGTTTCTTAAGGAAAAAAATGAAAAACAGTGGTATGTTTTTCTGACCTCTTAAAAACTGAAAAAGTATATTGGTACCAAGCACTGCAAAGTTCATGATAGTCTTTTAGATTTTTTTTTCACCCTCAGTATAATTTTTATCCTCATTTTTCCGTAGAATAATAACTTTAATTTCCTGGAGAAGCTTTGAGTTTGTGGGACAAGAAAAATTCTATTGGTGGTGTAGCTGGAAAAACCCAGAAGGAAAATATTCTGCTGTTCTTACTGTGAGAACTTTGAATGCAAATGTCTTTAGTTTGGACTAAAATTACTTTCATTTCAGCCTAATCTATATCACAGATTAAAAATGTTTCTAAACTCTGTATTTGAGTGTGTTTAATAGACGGATTTGGGTAGTGTTGATAGAAAAGGATGTTACGTGAGCCACAAAACACAGAGCAACATCTGTGTCTGCCTGGCTCCCTGTAGTATTTCATATTTTGGTTAATTCCACTGTTTGAAAAAACTGACTTTTGCTGAAGCCTCACCTGTGCAGTTTCTCAATGTGTACAGGACGATGTTAGTTTAGCACTTATATTAATTTCCTGAAATGTCTTTTCACTGGGAGAAGGAGATTTCAGAGCCAGACCTTGTTCTAAGTACAGTTTACAACAGTGCTAGTTAGGACTGGCTTTCTGGATCCTTTGGGAGATTGGGTGTGCCCGGGAAGAAAGGTCATCTTACATTTTATTACTCTTTTTTGCTTCTCCTGTCCTTCCTCTTCTGCAGTAAATTGGTAGCCAGATTTATTTCCTTTACATTCTTCCTCCCCACATAATTGACAGAAATAAAAGGAGGATAAACCATAAAACTCCCTTGTTAAATGCATGTTATTTCCAAGAAAGCAAAACTTTGTGATTGGTTAATCTTTAAGACTTTAACTATAACTTTTTTTTTTCCTTTTTCTCCTTTATATTGGCAGGGTAAAAAACTTGAACATGCCTCGTAGCCCAACATCAAGTGAAGATGAAATGGCGCAAAGCTTTTCCGACTATTCTGTGGAATCTGAATCAGACAGTTCCAAAGAAGAAACTATTTATGACACAATTAGAGCAACTGCAGAAAAGCCAAGCAGCAGAATGGAAGACAGTCAGAGCAACACATTAGTGATTCGAATTATAATACCTGACCTGCAGCAAACGGTAAGGCAGATTAAAAAAATTAAAAAAGTAAAATTTATTTATTAGCTTTGCTGCTTCAATCTGCAGTAGATCTGTTCTCTTTTCTTGTGATTTTTTGACATATGACAGGTAAAATTTATGCTGTGTTTTCTTTTAATCCCTACACTTTGTACCCCAGTGGTTTACCTGACTGACTGCCTGACCCATCCCCTCCAAGGTAGTGGATTTAGTGTGCTAAGTTGATGAAAGCTGTGATCATAAAGCAAAATATCTGTCTGATCTGCATTTGGGTAGAAGAAAGAGAATTAGGAATCTCATCAGAAGAGGAAGATTGAATTCAGAAATCACATGTTATCTCTGTGAAAGCCTCATACATGTATAACCCCACTGGCTTCTCTCTTCTGGTGAGATTGTGATTGACACTTGACTGGAGTGTAGCAAGAGGTCATAAAATTCTCTCTCTCTCTTTACCATATTTGTTGTCTTTCTCTGCCACCCTCCCATAAAAGGACATCCTTGTTGGATAACTGGTGGCTTTTAGAGCTTAAAGATGAGGAGAAGCAGAAATAAATCTTTCTTTCCTCCTTTGCTGCTGTGCCTTTACTACACGGTTTTGTTTCTCAGACTTCCACCCAGAGAAATCAACATCCTCAGCATGGAGGAAGAAAAAAGGGTGGCATCAAACTGTTCCACAGTTTTCACAATGCCATGAAGTTGTTATTTTATTCTCTCCCACCTCCTCACTGCTTATATGGGAAACATCAGAGAGAATAAAATGACCCTTTCCTGATTTTTGCAGAGGAGTCATTTGTGAGTTAACCTGTGGAACTGTGGGTGTATCTCACATCCCTCAGTCTGTAGGGATGAAACTGGGGACTTTTTAACTAAATATTTAATCTCTCACATCGCAAAAAAAGAAGTGAAAAGACTTTTCATTTGTTTAATAATGTCTGATTAATCCAGTAAAAGAGAATAAAAAGTGGTTTTTTAATTAAAAAAAGTATCTTGGATGTTCCTTAAGTATTAGAAATCTACAGCCCAAATTCCTCTCAAGGAACTATTAAGTCATGTTTCTTTTGTAGTTGAATGTGTAAAATTCGAGCCTGGAATGTTTGGAGAATAAAGGTGACGAAGCTTGTTGTTGTAACGTTTCAATCATTGTCCTCCACAAGTACCATGATAGGAATAACAGTATCATCCTCGAAAAAGTCTTGGGAGTTACTTACTGATTCTGTCTGGAGCCATAACTTGTCCAAGTTTGTGATTAATTGTCTAAATTACCCTGGTAGACATCAGACTTTTTTAATTTCAAAGATGATTATAAAAACACATTCATTTTGTGGATGTGTGCCCCATACATCACTCTGTGCTGACATTTAAGATCTACATCACACTGTGCTGCCATTGAAGATCTATCTCAGATGAAATTATTCCTTTCGTTTTAATTAAGTTCATTTTTGGAGTGATAGAGATGGCCTGTCTACAGGCTGACAGGGGAAGAACTGTTTTGACAACGCGCCCTCAGGTGTGGTTGGAGCTTTCTTTTTAAAGCCCAACCTACAGTGCTCAAGAGAAATCAGTATTGGAACTGGGGGAATTATCTCTTTGATTCTTGCACTTAAAAAATATCTTTTAGATGGGGATTGTGGTTGGAATTGCAGTACCATCCATGAGTTTATGTGGTATGAGGTTAAACTCTATGAAGAGGAAGGGGTGAGGGGCCTGCTGTGAGCCACACATGGAATTTTGATTAAATTCTGGCTGCAGCAGCAATCACCTTGGGTCTTTCGCTTCAGTATTGATTGAAATACTGAAATCCACTGTTGTACATCTTAAATCTAAATGAATTTTGCCAGTAGTGAAGTCCTCAACCAGGATAAGCTCTAACTGGACATGATTAGGATTTTATTGATGATTTTGCCAGCTTGCTCTATCTGTGACCGTGTCAGTGCTCAATGAATTGATCCACTAGCATGGAAATATTAGCTTTTCTTTCTAGGTTTACTCTGATGTTAAAAACCAGAGAGATGTTAGCTTCCTGAAGCCCTCTTATTTCATTACTCTGTGTTTTAGAGTTATTTTATAGTTATTTAGAGTTATATTATAGAGTTAGTTATTGACACTATTGAGACTCTTTTTTTAATTAATTTTTTACAGGAAATGAAATAACCCAAAAAGTATTTTTGATTTTGTGTTTCTTTTGTTCCTTTTTATTGCTTTACTTTTTGTATTTTTTTTTCCTTTTCAATAGGCTCTTAATGAAAAGTACTTGGGTTGCTTGAAACAAACAGTTCTATAGCAGATGATCTATTTCTGATTTAATTTATTAGCTCTTTGTATAGAGAAGTGAAAACTGGATTCAGCTTAGGAAACAGGAAGGACTGGTGGCTTAAATGTGGGGTAGCAAACTGTGGAGAAGATTATAGTTTATGAACTGTTTTATAACTACAAGCCAGAGCCAACATACACCCCATTTGCTGTATAATTACAATTAATTAAACATAAAAGGTGTTTAAAATTAGTCTGTTTAATCAAACAAGCATGAAATGACATGATTTACTTTTGTGCTTTTTTAGTTCTTTAGGAAGTGTTAGTATTTGTTTAAAAGAAAACAAATTGAAGGTTTTTAGATAAAATTCAATCCCCTGGGGAGCTATCACTAGGATCCCCTTAGCCAAAATCACTATGAATAAAGTTTGCTCATCTGCAGTGGCTGTGGTATAAATTGCCTTTATTTCATTGCAGGTGTGAGATAAGCATCAAGCACCACAAATAGGATGCGCTGCTATAGAAAACTTTATAAATTATCACCCATTGTAGCAAATCTGTCTTGCTGCCCTTTTAGTCTCATTTGAAACTTTTAAAGATCATGTAAACCTTGACGAGTTCATACAAAGCCCTTAAGAACACTTAGTTTTCAGTTCTTTTTTGTCCCCTTTTCAGTTCAGGTGATAATTCAATTTATTGAAACAATGCTTTGTACAAAGAATAATTTCTTATTACTTCTGTGCATCACCTGCATTCAAGTGTCACCCCTAGCACAGGAGTGTGGAGAATATTTAAATGAGCCACTGAAAGATTTCCTGAGCTCAGTGAAATTACTGAGGGGATGGAGAGAATAGAAAACCCTCCACATCCACAAACACATTCATAGAAGAGTGGGGCAAAAAGCTGTATTATTTGGCATTTAATTTCCTGATTTAATAAACCAGGAGGCTCAGCAGGTGTGATTTCTTTTGACCAGAAGCTTGTTTGCATCCAGCTCAGAGGGCTCAGGCTTGACAGGAAATGCCAGGTACTGAGAGTAGTTCCTTCCCTCTTTGCAATATTCAGTTGTGTTTGCCCTTAAGGTGGAGATGCTTCATTCCCAGGGCAGCCCAGTTCAGTGTCACGCTGCCAGGGCAGTGGTGGCAGGTTGGAATCCTTCCTCCCTGTAAGCAAAGCTGGCAGTCAACAGCCCCCAGTCTCCTACCTTGTGCCTAAATCTATTGTGCCTGAAGGCAATTGTGCTTTTGCTGGTGTCAGTCGTCTTTTGGACATTGAAAATCTGGTGAACTGATGTGTTTGTGCTTTCCTCTCTGATGCCTGGCATAACTTCCCCCTCCCTGGACCTTTTTGGTCAGAATCCCAGCTAAGTCATCTTGTATCCATTTCTTTTTTCAGCCTATGTAGGAACATATCAAAAGTGATTCTGCCTATAAATGGAATGAATCTGGCTCTCCTCCAGTAACTGTTGTCAAGAAAACCTCCTTTGCATGATATTCTGTCAGGGATGATGATGTTCTGTGCCTAAAACTGCTTTTTTTCACAGATATGGAGATCAGTTCTTTCAGCCAGTTGTTTTAAGGAATGTTTTCATCATTTTATTATCAACACATGGTTGTTCCACTCCTTTGTTTTACCCTCTATTTACATGCTCCCTTTGGGTAATGTTTAAAGTTAAAATGCTCAGAATCATATTTTATTAAATTCTGATGCTGAGATGGGATTAGGTCTTCTGAAGACTTCTTTCAGGTGGTTTCTGTCCATCTGTTTTACTGCTCTACTGCAGTAATGCGAATTTATTGACTCCAAAATGTTTTTTGGTAAGTGGCAGTTTGGTAAAGCAATAACATAGCCTGTAGCTACTTCTTGGTGTTCTATTTCTGCATTGCTTTTTATCCTTTTGCATCCTTTCTCCCTTCCCCCCTGCCAGTACTCACTGGGTTTTGTTTGTTTTTGGTTTTTGCTTTGGTTTTTTTTTTAGGATTAAGATTCTTTTCCTTTAGTGTTTTTCTTTTTTAACTAAAACTCACATTTAGTTTGTACAATTTTTACCTCACAAAGGTGATTGTCACAATTGCAGCTTAAGTCCCTGTCTCAGTTAAATGAGATTGAAGTGTTTTGCTAAGGAGGATGAGTTATGGGGAAGACCAAGCTCCTCCCTCTAAGCAATTGTAAATACAAAATTACGAGACTCCAATTGAGGAAGTATGGAGAAAGAAAAAAAATAACAGCCCTTTATTAAAGGCTATATTGGCAGAACAACAAAAGAACACAAAAACAACTAAACAATAATCCTGTACCCAAAAGTCCCCTCCAAAAAACCAGTTCAGCGCTTTCTGCCTTTTGATGCCATTCTAACGACAGCCAGCAGGGAGCGCTGTTGGAGCACTGGGGGAGCAGAGCCTGCAGTGCTCGGGGTTGGCCAGCAGGGGGCGCTGTTGGGCTCCAGCTGTCGTTGTGGGAGAGGCCGAAAATGGAGATCTGCCCCACACGCAGAAGGGGGAGGGGAAAAGGGGGAAAAAAGGGGCTCTTCCCACAGACTCATGTTGTTGGCGTCTGGCTCTGACCGGGACTCCCCCTCCTTGTCTATGGGCACAAGCTGCTGCCAGCATGGGAGCAGAGGAGGGACGGGGCGGCCTCCTCCCCCAAAGGTTCCTTCGCAGAAGGGTCAAGCCTCTCCGATGAAATTCAAACAAGTCCAGGCTGGGGGCACAACAGGGCACAGGAGAATGGAGGCAAACCGGGGACAGAAGCAGCCAGATGACCAGCCAGAACCAAAATTAACTTCAGAACCACCCCCCCCCCCCCCCCCCCCCCCCCCCCACCCTCCCTGAGTCACGGCAAAAGTGAAATGTTTCCCGAGGAGAGAGAAAAAACAACTCATCACCCACTGCTCCACCAGTCTTCTGAGGGCCATCAGCTTGGAATGTGGGTCTGCTGGGTAGTTCTTTTTCGTTTTTAGAACAAGTAAACCTATGACAATCCCATTTTTGCTTAGAATGCCTCCATTTTTACTTGTTTCCAGTATCTTTAGCACCCCACTGCCTCAAATTTATGCCAAGTTTTCCCTTGCAACTTTCCACAAGTATTCCTCTGTATCCCATTTAGTGTCTGACTGTCCATTGCTGCTTTCTTTTACAGCTGATATTCCTCCTTTTTATTTTCAGTTTGATGATGGAAACATTGTGGATGCTGCTGACATTTGTTCCCATGCCCTTGACCTGGACAGGTGATCTGACTTGCCAGCTGATGACAGTGTGGCCAAACTGCTTTTTTTTGACCTTTCCTCTCATGAATTCTGTGTTTCCTGAAGGCATTTTGATGAAGGAAAGCAGTGTTTCTGAGAATTAAGTTGAACACTGAGCACAAATAAAAATGAGTGACTTGCTTTTTTTTTTCTTTTCCTGATGCCAAACTCTCATTTACCTTTTCCACTTTTTGGTTGTCACATCTTTAATATCAACATTTTCTATTGAGAGGAATAACTTGTATTTTGATATTCTGGCAATCACATTTCGGAGGCAGCTGTACAAACCATTTGTCATGTTCCTCTGTCACAGCACAGCTCTGTGTGATTGACAACTTCATGAGGCTGATGAGAGAGATGTGTTGGTTGATAGATATTTTTAAATGGATAAATGTTATTCCTCAGAGATTCTGTATCATGAACATCATTCCCATTGAATTAATATCTTCTCTTCAGCTGGGGTGGATGAGTTGTATTTTTCCCTTCCTTCCAGCCCTTCTGTTGTGCTCAGTGACTTGCTCTCACCCCTGTGCAGGAATAGGAGATTATAACTGACCACATCTCTCCTGATTCAAAGAGCTTCATATCAAAAACCCAGCTCTTGCGTTTCAGCAACCAGTGCTGACGTGCTGCTGTGCTGCTAGACTTGGGTTTTGAGTGGCCTAGTGTGGTTTTGACAGTGGTTTTGATCCACTCAGGGCTTCTTTTTTGGTTCTTATTTGAAAGAACTGTTGCAATTTTTGCAGGAAATGGAGCTGGCAAAGCATCACACTCCCTCTGGCCTTGGGATGCAACAAAAAGAATGGAATAAATAGACCCCACATCTGTCAAGGCAAAACATCTTTATGTTTCATTGTACTTCTTATGTGTTTCTGTTGTTCTTTATCATTAAACTATCCCTATTTTTTGATTTTTTTTTTTGAAGTTGTTGAAGATTAGAAAAAGTTGAGCAGCTTTTCTGATTCAGCTGCTGTTTCATTTCCTTGTGGTCACCGTGCCATGTACATCTAATAAATTCTTACTTATTTAATAGCTAAAGCAATCTGTGTGTAGATTCTGCTGACTTCATTGGAAGCATAAATAATCACTTTTCTCATTAGTTCCTTTTATCTAAATCTGAGACATTCTGGTAGCAAAGCTATTTGGTTATTGATTTGATTTTTACATCATTGATCTCAGTTCATTATAAATTACTAATATGATCAATATTTATTACAATTAATGCATTTTTGGTTTTTTGTGAATTACTAAAAGAGCAAGGGCTGTTGATACATTGTAAAATTACTGGTTTCAAAGTGTTTCCATTTATTCTACCATTGCGGACTCTTAACATATTGTAGTCAGGGTGGTAAAAATACAGTTGTAGTGTAGTTATCAGATAACTAATTTTAAAACAAGCCTTTGAGCTACTACACAAAAAGAATTCCTCACTGTCTTGTCAGGTCCAGTGAAGGTGGTCAAACTCTTATGTCTTGTCCTCATGCTTTAAATGGATGTGCCATTGTCAGATTTGTGGAAAGCAAAGGATTTCAGAAGATAAATATTGTGTATTACCAATGCAATGTGCATAAACACCATAAAAAGATTTACTTTCCATTGAAATCTATTCTGAAGAAATTAGAAATTATTTATAATTTTGCCAATTTAGCAGATATTTGGAGATTAGAAATACACCATTATCTGCAGTGTTATCAAGGACAGACAGAACACAAGTATAGACTGAACAAAATTGAACATGTTGAATTCTCAAGGTGCATTGAAACCCAGCAGACTTAAAGTGTGGGAAGAAGTTACTGTTTTGTGTTTTTAAAATCAAAAGAGTGTCATACAAATCCAAAATTAGTTTGTTTCATGCAAGAAATACTTTCCTGGGGAAAAACCCCCAAACTTGTAATTTCAAAATTATCTTTGTCTCTTCCTATTTGAATAACATTTCTTATACTCTTTCAGAATGTGTGGATAATGTGTGGATAATAGAAGTTAAGTTCATAACATACCTTATAACTGATAATTTTGAGAGTTGCTGAAAACTGCTCATGTTTGAGCCTGAACTTTGTATTGAAGTTTGAATCCATGTAAGAGTCACGGAGAAAGTGAGGTTCTGAAGGAACACAGGGATTTGAAATGGGATAAGTTGGTATTGTAACTAATGGGATGTTTGGGAATGAAAATACTGTTTATAATAAATTTTCTGTTTCCCTCTCTCCTTCCCTTCAACATCTAAAACCCCCCAACTTTTCACGAAACACCTTGAAATATAAAATATTTGAGGGGAATGAAAACTCTCTCCTATCCAGCTTTATTTGTGACAAAATCTAATATCTCATGTGCTTACATTTGCTCTGATGAATATATAAAAAGGCCTGGTTGACTTGTAGGGTTTGCTCAGTTAAAAACAGTTGTAAATTGAAAGTCCTTCATGTCCTGGTTGTATTTTTTACTGCTGAAAATTTTTGCCACACACTATTGCAGCAGCCAAGAAGGCACTGTGAACATAGAAAATATTGTGATTTCTGCCTTTGAATTTGCTCTTCGAATTTCTGAATTGAGTTATTCAATGAATTTATAATGTGATTTGTGCCTATGTCATCAGAGATCACTTTCAACTGCATGCAGAACTCTGCCAGGATAAACATGTTTAGTTGTAAATGACAGACTAACATTTTCTTATGGATGGCCTCAGGACTTTAAAAAGATGCCAACAGATAGTGTAGGTAAAGTTAAAGGAAATATTTCACTCTTTATTAAACATCAATCTTATTTGTACTTGTACTTTATATACAACTATAATATGGGGAGTAGCAGAGCCCTTCAGAAAAGGCCTCAAGAGTGGTTACTGACATTACTACTGTAGTACCTCATGGAAATGTATTGAGAAAAAAAGATATATATCCATTAACATTTTTCTTTGGCCCATGTGCAATCCCTGCATCCCATATTGAATCATGAGGGGACAGAGAACTGGGAAGGATTTTCAAGGTTTTCACATCCTCTATTGCTTCACAGTTCTCTCTGTTCCTCCCACAAACTTACCCTAAGATAAATGTAACAACAAATGAATTAGAATTTTTGCCTGAATACCATTTTTTGGGAGCAATTCTTGTGGACCAAACTGATTGTCATATCAGAACATCCCAGCATCAACTGGATAGTTAAACATCTTGTAACATCCCTTTTTGAACAGGTTTTCTGTGAAGGTTCTCTCTCTCTGAAGAAGAATATGGTCTCTTGTATTTTGTGGAAAGACTTGAAACATCCTGTGTTTTCACAGTACTTGTGCATTGGTTATTATAAATGCACATCTAAAATATAATTCTGTTGATGTATGTTTTGTAGATTTATTGTGTGTGTTTCTAACTATTTATCGCATTTGTAATTTTTAGACTTTAAGGTATTGCTTAAATATTTTTTCATTAATTAGTCTTCTTAAAAATAATTTCTCTTTGCAGAAATGCATTAGATTTAACCCAGAAGCTTCAGTGTGGGTTGCAAAGCAACGGATTTTGTGCACTTTGAATCAGAGTTTGAAAGATGTCCTGAATTATGGACTGTTCCAGCCTGCAAGCAATGGTAGAGATGGGAAGTTTTTGGATGAGGAACGACTCCTGAGGGAATACCCACAGCCAGTGAACAAGGGAGTTCCTTCACTTGAGGTATTTATGTTTGCAGTAGTAGGGAAGCAGTTACTGGATAACCAGCCTTTGCTTTCTCCCAAAGAGAAGATCTTTCTGTCTCAGTGAAGCCTTTTTTTCCCCATCTAGCTCTGCCATCCTTCAGAGTGCACAGATTTCCTCTGTCTGTCTCCTGGGAAAGCAGGAAGGGAGGAGGGGTTGTGGATGTGGAGCAGTCACGTGTAGGCACTGGAATTTCCCCCCTCTCTGTTGCTCATGCAGCTGGGGATAAACTGGGCAGAGCTATTATGGCACTGGAAAAATATGAAGCAGAGCCAGATCACACAGAAACACACTATAGCGGGAAACTGGGGCATGAAACTGGTGTTTAATTAATTTTGGTGTTGCCTGTATGGTGTTACATCAACCACTAATAATGTGCAGTTAATAAACTTACTCCACTATAACACAAATCCAAAAGAAAAGAACCAGGGCCCTGAGAAAGCTTCAAGTTTTACATTTTCTAGCCATTTATTTCAGAGATTCAATCCCTGATGTTCATATTAAAGCTGCAAACAAATTAAATACCCACTTAAATGTTGATTTTTAAAATTTTTTTTCCCGTCATGTTGTTTCCTGAGTGTTTGCAAAATTCTCACTGCAGAAATTCAGGAGTTGAAAGTGTGAAAAGCTGGTGTTAAAGCTTCATTCAGTGCAGTCCCCTTGTCCAAGAGAAATGCAGCATTCTTTGAATTCTGCATAGGACAATTAGTTAATTATAGTAATAAATTTTATTAGTAGTAAATTATAACTGTGGAACTCCCCCATGATTTTTGCTGCTGTGGCCATAGGGTAGAAATTGCTCAGCGTAAAATGTGAGTTTCATGAAAAAAAAAAAAAAAGAGGCAATCCTCTGAACCTCATTCACAAAACAAGTCCTGTTCCACATCAGGACAATTACTCCCATGTTTGTAAAGTTCCTCCTACACTGATTTTTCAGGAATCCTTTTTTTTTTTTTTTATATTTCAGAAATGCTAAACTGATATTTTGAAATGCGTATTTTTTTATTTAACATGCTTTCCCAGTTCTTTCTACCTGAGACTATAAATGAAAGTGCCTGAAAATCCTCAGGGAAAAGCTCTTTTCAGTGTAATTCTTGCTTATTTATGTATATTCTAGAGGCTGATTTCCTCCTTTGATTTTAGTATAGTCATATGAGATATGAATTTTGCTTAAATGAACTGTAAAATTATGATATTGGTATGTTAAGCAGACTGCTGATTATTGGTGAATATTCAAAATTAAATACCAGCCCTTTTTTTTTTTGTTTAGCCTAAATCACATGATTGTGGATGATACTTTCTGGTAAGGTCAGAAAATTATGAGTTCTAAGTTTTAAAATTTATTCTTCTTTTCCTCCCTCAGTTTCGATACAAGAAAAGAGTGTACAAGCAGTTCAACTTGGATGAAAAGCAGCTGGCCAAGCTCCATACCAAGGTATTCCCAACTTCTTGGAGAATTTACCAGTTACCTGCTCAGTAAAGTAATGTGAGAAACTGGAAAGAAGTAGGAGTTCATTACCAAATGCTGAAAAACAAACAGCATGTGCTGCCAATGTGTGAATTGTAATCTGGAAACCTTTTCCCATAGAAAGATAAATATAAATATATATACTCAGAGGTCTTTTCCAACTTAGTCGATTTTGTGATTCTATGATATAAACGTAATTTTAAATGACCCTTCCTTTATAAATCCAGTGTGCTTTCCACATGCTGCAGAAATGGAGATCTGGGTCTTCAGACTACTTTGCAGATCAGAATAATAATAATGATCACCAAACACCAGCCTGATTTCTTACTGAATGAATCACTCATTTTTCCCTTAAAACTGTAAAAATAAGACTCTCTTACATTGACATTTGAGCTTTATAAACAACAAGTTTTATGTTCTTAGTATAAAGTCATTCTCTAGGAATGTGTGTTAACTACTTTCAGTGGTGTCAATGAATGTTGACATAAACTGACAGAATATTTCACTTTTAGTAAAAATTTTTATATTTAAAATCAGAGGATGATTAATTTGTCACTCTTTGTTTCAGGCTAATTTGAGAAAATTCATGGATCATGTCCACCATCTCTCTGTGGAAAAAATGACCAAGATGTTGGACCGAGGACTGGACCCCAACTATCATGATCTGGAAAGTGGAGGTCAGAACAATAAGACAGACCTTGAGTTTGTTAAAACTAAAGTGATTAACAGGTTGAATTTCACACATCCTTTCTCTTACCTTCAGGACTCGGGGCTAATGGCATCCGTGTGGTTTTGCTGTCCACAGATAACTGATAATTTATGATTTTCTTTGAACAGCATTTTTAACTTGACATTTTTTAAAGCAAATGTTCTTTATTCTATAATTTTACTGACCTTTTTCCAAGTACGTGCTATTTTTTTTTCTTTAGAAACACCCCTAACTTTGGCAGCTCAGCTTGACAATACAGTAGAAGTGATAAAAGCTCTGAAAAATGGAGGAGCACATTTAGATTTCAGAGCCAAAGATGGAATGACAGCTCTGCACAAAGCAGCCAGGGCCAAGAACCAAATAGCCCTCAAGGTAAATGCTTTCAATACCAAAGTATATATTATATTATTAAAAAAAGATACATAAAGGAGAATATTTTCAGTTAATTACCATGTTGTCCTTAGTGGATCCTTTAATATGTCCTTGTGCTTTCTTGTGCTTTCAAATCTTACGATTTTCTTTCAATAAAAGGCCTTTTCACTTCTGATTTTTTTTTTTTTTAGTAGGAAGAAAAAAGGGTGATATTTAAGCTTATTCATTGATACATTGGGAAAGATCTGTCAGAGGAAATAGGAATAGAGTTATTGTCACTTACCTCTTTGAAATCAGATGACAGTGGCCTGGATTACACATTATATTTTAACACAACCTCTTCTGTTTTCTTTTGTATTTTAACAAGTATTCTTGAATCACACTGATAGTCTAGATTAAGCCTTAGGTTTATGGCTTTTGCTCATTTCCTTTTGACAGATATTCAAATAGCATGACATTTTTGATAATGCACCTTGTAGCTGAAGATGTGAATGTGCTGCAAAGGTGATGTAGTATTTGAAGAATTGAGATTTCTGAATTAGGGAGAGAATGGAAATTGGACTCATTGCCACTCGTTCTTTCTGTGCTATCCCCATAGATTCCTTTAGATCCTAATGCTTCCAAGGTCATTTCTTCATTAAAAAATTTCTTGCTTAAAATGGGCTGGGGCACAGTTTAACAGCTGATAAATAGGTGAGCAAAGAGTATATATTAAGTATCAACCTTATAAATACTTTTTCAGGTAAAGACCCTTTATAGGTAGAAGTGCCTCCAAAATATATTTTTCACAGTCTGTGGTTGCTTTCAGACCCTTTTAGAGCTGGGAGCATCTCCCAACTACAAGGACAGCTGTGGCCTGACCCCGCTGTACCACACGGCTGTCGTGGGAGGGGATCCCTACTGCTGTGAGCTCTTACTCCATGAACATGCCACAGTGAGCTGCAGAGATGAAAATGGATGGCAAGAAATCCATCAGGTGGGAAAGATTATTTTTTGCTTGGAGCTGAACTTGCATGAGGAAATGTGCCATGTTTATTCTATGTTTCAGCACCATTTTGAAGGTCCTTTGGATACCTTTTAGTCCATGCATTTAAGTATGGAATTTCTTTCCTTTTTTATTTACTTTTTCTGGTTTTGTTTGTTTGTTGGAGGTTTTTTGTTTATTTTGTTTTGTTTTGTTTATTCACTATGCATCCTGCTGTGGTGAATTAGAAGTGGAAACTGTTCCAGTGCAGTTCTGTAACTTTGAAATCCTATGGTTACTGTTGATTTTGCTGCAGAAATTGCAGTGGTTGTATTTATGTCATGGACACTTGAAGTTTAACATCTGGTTTAGTGGCACTTCAGTAAAAGAGTATAGCTTTTAGTTAGATGCCAATGTTGGTATCCTTGGCAGTGCTTCTTGTGTGTGTGTGAGAGTACTTTCTCCTTTGTCTCTGGTGACCTTTACAGGAAGATTTGTGTTCAGGATCCTGCTGCTGGGATCCTTCAGTTGTTGCACTGATGGATGTTAAACTCTTACAAACTCATAGTTTGAGTCAGTTTTCCTCATTCTGTGTGTGAAAGCTGGGTTCCTAATACTTTTCCCTTTGCTGTTTGGGTTTTCCTTTCCTCTCTTACATACTCGGTGTGTGGCTAAAGTGATAGTGTGCTCTATAATGAGATTCGTAAAAACTTATATCTTTGAACTCTTATTGTCTTCTCCAGAAACATCTGAATATTATACAGCAGTTGTGTAAGAACGCTTTATTAATTTCTCTGTGCGTAACGATAAACTCAATAACTTACAAAGTTTAAAGATTGCAATAATCCCAATGTCATTGCAGCTACTTTATGCCTTTTCTCTGTGTGGATGAGTTTGAGTGATCATAAAAATTCTGAAAATAAAGACAAGAATTCCCTATTTTTAAAACCCAGCCTTGTACACGTAAGGCCATTATTTCTTGTAATAAAACAGAGCTTTCCAAACCCACTGTATTAGTTGTAATCCTAAATAAATCAAAGTTTACACCTGCATTAGGGGCAATCTGTTTTCAGTAATCAATAATCCAAGCATTTCTCAATGAATTAAGATGGATGGTGATACAATACAGTCCCATATGTTGTTGTCTGTGTGCAGAAGCTGAAGTTACCTTGCATGGCAAGGAAATAATTGATAGCAAGTATAGTTGTCATTTTGCTAATGCAGTCTTTAGCTTTTGGAGGTAAGTCTCTGGGTTACCCTTATAGTAAAGGGGAAAGATGGCAGTTCATGTTGGGCCAGGATAGTAATAACAAGGATATCATCTGGAAATACCTGTCTCTTTCTGCACTGGTAGCCCTGATGAATGATCTGTCACAGATTGATTTAATTTGTGCACTGACAGTACACTTAATTTTTCTCATCCAAATTGTAGATTCAGTCCAAGTGTGTCAGTTTGTACCTCCCCCTGAATTCAGCAGTAATTAGGTACCTGAGACAGACTCAATAGCTTTCTATACCTCTTTCTCTTAGCCAAAATCCTGTATTATATAGGAATTATGATGATCTGAGATGGTGTGAAGTTAAAAATGTTAGGAATTGGGAGGTGCTCTGTCAGTGTGCCAGAGAGAAGAAAGTGGTCAAGTAAATGAGGCTGATGAATAGAAATACTGAGATTTTTCTCAAACTTATTTGCTAATCAGGAAAGTTTCCAATTTCAGTGATATTTTAGAGACTTACTTCCAAGTATTCAGGGTCTAACTTTTTATTTGTGTGACAGATAAAATGACTCCTGAAGATTTTTCCCTCTCTTGGGTCAGTGCCATGTGTATACTATGTGCCTAGTTGACAGGCAGATAGATACATCAGAGAACCAAGAAGGTTATTCAATTCTGGCCGTATTTCCCTAAATAGAAGGAAGAAGCTTTGGAAATCTGACCATCTTCAGTGCCATCTACTGGGCAACATTCCGAGGAGTAGCAGGACCAAAAACTCTTCTGTCCATTGCTTGTCACGTTTGAGTCATAAATATTAGTGGATAAAAAGTTTCAAACGTAGTATTTCCTTGATCCCTTAAATCACCATCCCCCAAATAAGCAGATCTAGGTTGTATAATAACCAAAATATTACTGAATCTCTGACCAGGCTTGCAGGTATGGACATGTCCAACACCTGGAGCACCTCCTCTTCTATGGCGCCGACATGTGTGCCCAGAACGCCTCAGGAAACACGGCTCTGCACATCTGTGCCCTCTATAACCAGGTGAGACCCTGTGCCACAGAGTCCCACTGTCCTCCTTCAGTGACAGAAAGGTTCCTTGGGGGAGTTGAGAGATTGTGGAACCATAGAATCATGGAGTGGTTTGCACTGGAACAGACCTTGAAGGTCATCTTGTTCCAACCCCGTGCCGTGGGCAGGAACACCTTCCACCAGACCAGGTTGCTCCAGTTCCTGTCCAACCTGGCCTTGAACACTTCCAGGGATGGGGTAGCCACAGCTTCTCTGGGCAACTTGCTCCAGGGAAGAATTTTTTCCTACTATCTGCTCTAAACTTACTCTCAGTTTGAACCCATTCCCCCTTGTCCTGGCACTCAGGCTCTTGTAAGTAGTCTCACTCCATCTTTCCTGTAAGTTCCCTTTGGGAAAGCAACTTAAGGGAAAGATGGGGCAAGACTACTGTGCTTGGGATCCCCTCTGCCTGGCTGAGTGGGGAGGGATGTCTTGCTTTGAGGGAAGGTAAGTCCAGTCCCACTGGAAACCAGTGTTTTGAGAGAACAGCACACAGCCAGAAAAAAAAGGCCTAATTGAGGTACAAATGCTAAAATTTCCATGTCCATCCACAAAAACAGAGGCTTGGAGAGTTTCCTATTGAAAAAGTTTACTAGTTTGATGTTAGGTTTTCCTGAGATGCAATTTCCTCACTTTTAAGAAATGCATTTGGGATAAATATCCCATTGTTACTGATCTGCAGAGGCAAGTTACAGTTAAGAGCAACCCATTATTTTTAATTTGATTTACTTAATATGCAATGAAGTGTTTTAGGTTTTAAAAAGTGGTCATAGTAACTAGAAAGAATGTAATTAAAAACTGTTTTATTTGTGTTTTATTCACTGATTACAAATAAGACTGCTCACTGTAGGTAGCAAGAAATACACATTAAATAGAAAATAAAACAATATGTTCTACCAGCTTTTTTTTTTTTGGCATCATATCTAAATACTTGTTTCCTATACAGAATTTATTGATGGTCTGCTGGAATCTAAATTAGAATTAAATAAGAAATAATTAGAAAATTCTGTGGAAATGTCTCTGTGGTTTATATAGAAGATTCTTTGCTGTTTACAACTTGTGTGGTAATTTACAAATAATGGAATGATGTAATTTTATAGCATTTTATATTCTCAGGGATGAGATGGAGAGGGAATGAGTTTTACAACTATGTTAAAATTCAGCACATATAATATTACATTGAATTAGGAAAGCACGAGATGTGACTGTAAATAGTGAAACATCTGTTAAAGCATGTGCTTCTTAATTAAATACCATCCTAGTTTTTTCCTAAAGTCTTGTCAAGACAGATTCCTCAATGAGGTCTAAAATACCCTCAACCTCTTAAAAAAAAGAATTTTGGGGATAATTTGGCATTTTTCAAGGCTACTGACAAAACAAAAATTTTACATTTAGGCTTCACATCGAGATCCTAACATGTATAATTGAAGCATTTATACTGAAAATTATTTTAAAATATTAATTCTAACCTCATTTATTTCACTCTTCCTGAGTAAGAATTTCAAAGCCCAGACCATAACACACATATAAACTTAAAATCCTGATTTTTTTTTGGTAACTGTTTTATTGCAGTGGCAATAGTTGTTTACAAGACCATACACTTCTAGCAAAGATTAAGCAGTGTGAGAACCTCCTTAGAATAATTAATAATGAATTAATATAATTCTAATAATGAATTACAGTAATCCCATGGTGTGACAGTATTTTCCACATAAGGATGTGTTTTCCTGACCTCAGTGGAAGAAATTGTTCTGTGGAAGATTTTGAGACTCCAATTGAAACTGCATCTAAAAATTAGGAAATATTTTCAAAGTGATTAAGCTTGGCTTTGTGAATGGAATTTTAACATCCTATCTGTGCGGTCATCTGTCTGTTTTCCTTAGTCAAGTGTATGTGGGAATAAAAAATGTTTTCATAAGGCTCTGGGAAGCATAACCTGATTTTTTTCAGTATTTTTTTTTTTAATTGGAAGTTGTTATTTGTTCCTGTGGAAGGAACGGTGCTGACCTTTTCTGGCTGGAGAGGATGGGAAGGACATCAATATCCTTGTTACCTCCAGATTCCTGTAGATGGAGTCATTACCCATTTGATTTTCCCTTCCAGTCTTCCCTGGGGAATTTTCTTGGGATACTTCCTGAAGTTGGTCAGTCTGTTTTCCTGAGTGTCAGCTAAGTCCTGATCGCAGTAAACCCTTGGTTTTGAAAGTTATTTTATGGCCTTGCAGTATCTCAATGCATTTTATGTCTCTGTGTTTTGCAAACAAAAATTCTGAGATGAAATGTGCCCTCTTCACTCAGAGGGTTAGATTCTAAATGACAACTGTTGTAATATTAAATCAGGTAATTAGCTCTCAGACAACAAACTGAATCTAATCTACTGCCAAGCAAACAGTTCTCTGTGAAATTCTTTTTAATCTTATAAAGTCTAAAAAGCTACTACATATTTAGTTTATGATATAATAAATGAACAATACTAAGCTCTCAATATCAAAAGTTATTAGGTTGTCAGAGCTAAAACACGTGCAAAAGGAGTTCTGGCATTTATAGGCAGCACCCTTACAACAGAGAGTTTTAAAATGTGTAATTTCCATTGAATTAGTACAGAAAAGTAATAAAAATAATTTCTGATGGTGCCTTTTTTGCTTATTCTCCCTGATTTATTCCCCTTGATACTCAGCACATGGGTACAACACAAAAAGGAGAGAGGATGAAGCTAAAAATGCTTCTGTTTGTTTCAAAAGAATAAAGAAAGAATAAATAAGCAAATGAAACTTAATAAAAATAAATTTTCTTGAATTTTTTTTTTTATCTTGAACAACTCTGTGGCTTCTGGCAAAACTTTTCTAATCAAAACCATTTAATTAATAAATCCCTTTACATGTTTTTGTTTTGTTGAAGACAGATCAGTTAAATTTATAGAGAGTTTTTAAATGTAATTATTTTGGTTTTGTAATGTTGAACTATTTATTCTGATAATCAAATGAATAATCACCCAATAAACACAATATATATTTCTGAATATAATTATTTATATTCAAGTCCTTGATCAAAGTTGGGCATTGATCATCCTGTATTTAGAGATACAGAGAATACACCTAAGGTGCAGATTTCAGTGCAAGCAAAGGAGACTATTTCAGTTAATTATATATAATTCAAAAATTATTGTTAACATACCATCTGGAAACAGGATCCATTCTGTTATTTCAGTTGGAAACTTCCTTTCCAGGTAACTTAGGGCAGCCCTGTGATGAAAGAAACTTAATGGGGTAAAGAATCCAGTGTGGCAAATCAGAAAACACAGTGATAAAAATTATTTTCAATCATAATTGCTGCACATTAACCTGTGACTCAGAATCTGGTAAATAAGCTTCATTTCTGTCACTGAAACAGCTGAATTATAGGATTGTTTTCTCTGACTGCAAATTTGCTGCTCAAAGTGAAAGGTGGCACATCAAAATACCTCCTTAGGTAGAACCCCATAACACAACATGTCAAGAAATCCAGAAAACACAACAAAATTAATAGCAATATTTATGGTGAGGAAATATAAAACCATTTTGAAATGGGAATTGGTTTGCAGGGAGTCCCAAGAGGAACATTAAAGATGGCAGGTAGGAAATAAAGTCTATACAAGAATCACCCAGAATTCTGAGAAGCCACTCAGAGCCAACAGGGGATTGATTTCTACCAGATTATGGTCAGTCATTTAATGGCCAGTGGAAATTAGTGACTTATTCACTATAAATACACTATAAAAATAAATAGTTTTTAAGGCATTTCCTTTGCAGATTTTCTCAGTTTGGAGGGTCTGAAGCCCAACTTTTCTCTTTTCAGAAGGGCCGTGTTTGGTTTGCACTGTAACTCTTAGTATTTTTTAGGGGAAAAGAGGGACAGTAAGACAGGTCAGTGCAGTGTGCAGAGATAGATCGAATAATTTCAGGTGTATTTAAAAAATAATCACACATACAGTTTTAAAACTGAAGATAGGTTGGAAAAAAACCCAAGAAAATAAGTGGTAAAAATGCTTTGTTTAATTTCTAGCAGCAGGGAAGGGTATAACTCATCTTAGGAACTGCTTGCTGCACCGTTTTTCCTACAAAATAGGCAAAAACCATCTAGGAGTCAAATTTCATATTGAAATAACATATTTTCTGCAAAGTCTGATTTGTCAAATATGGAATTTTCTCAGTACAGTTTCTTAAAAATTTAATAAGATGTTTACCTCTTGCATTTCTCCACAAATTTTTTACACTTACATATTGTTTCTAGTCTGATACACTGCTAAGCACCTGAAGTCCTGTTATATTTAAAATACTATTTTAACAACTGAAGTTCTCAGATTATTTATTTTTATATCATTTATTTGTATTTTATTTAAATACTATTTTATGACTATATATATACTTTATATGACTATATACCACACAGCAACACATCTCACAGCCTCTTAGTAGTCATAGTTTTTTACTAAAAGACCCTTACTTGCCTGAAGACCCTAATTAACAAGTTTACTTTTCTCTCATTTTCAGGAGAGCTGTGCAAGAGTCCTGCTGTTCCGAGGAGCCAACAAGGAGATTAAGAATTACAATAGCCAGTCTCCATTTCAGGTAGAAAACCCAAATATTCCTTTACCCCTTGAAATATTTGGAAGAAAATATCATGCAGACTTGGTTTTGTGGAGAATTTACAGTGCTCAAAGCTGAAAACAGTTGCAGAGTGAGATAACTCTCCTTTTGAAAACTTTGGCTTTTTGTAGTGCAATAAGTGTGTCCTGGAATAGTTAGGAATGAGAGAAAAACACACTCTTAGTAGGTCCGGTGGCACTGTTAATGAGTTTGAGGATTGCGAGAGCTGTTGGTGACAAAGCATGAAATCTTTGGTGTTGTGGTTGGATGTGCCTTGGTTTGTATTTATGTCCAGTCCCATGTAAGACAGATTCAAGATTCCATATAAGAGGAATCCAAGGACTGACCGGGCAGCTTGGCATCTATTGATTTAACCAGAAAAAAGCTCTTACTTCCTTGGATGTGAGGCCAAAGTTGGGCCTTAGCTGCTGGGCTAAGTTTCACAGATGGGATTAATTTAATGCAGTCAGAGGCTGAAGTTGTCATCTATTCTCTCCAAAATAAAATGAAGTCTTCTTTTGGATTAGTCACTTACTAGACCTTTTTTCTCCACTATTTTCTTATATTAAAGTACTTTCAGAAAGCTTAATTAAAAATCCAAATGGAAGAGAATTGTTTGTCCAAAAGGTTGTCAGGCATGGCTGACACCCCTAAGCCCTTCCTTCTGAAGCAGGATTAATTAGCCTAGATTTCAGGGAAACACTCATAATGCAGATTGACATGTGAGAAATAGGGATGGAAGCTGGAATGTTTCAAGAAAAAAAAAGAACAGAAAATTTTTTTTTCTGGTTACAAAAAGCAGTGATTCTGGAATAACTATATTCATGTGGGTCTCTGAGTTGACTCCTACAAGTTTATGTGTAGATAACACCTCTGAGTTACAGCCTTTTAAAAAAACCCAAATATTTCTGTATCAGTTTAATTATCTCCCTATTTTGAAGGTTTTCCAGACCTAAGTTTTACATCTCAAGAGCTTAAGAGTTCCTCTTGCAAATCCCAGCCAGATCATGGTTTACTTTTGGGACCATCTTCCCCAAATTGGGGAAACAGTACATTAATAATTTAATTTTAGGCACCATTTTTTGGACTGCTAATAGTTTGCCATCAAAATATATGTCAAGCACAAATTCAGTAAGTACTGGATAATGCTTATCACTGCACCTCAGAATTATGGAATGATCAAAAAATGGAATAAGAGAAAACCCTAATTATTGGAGAGATGGGTTCCAGAGTTATCTCTTGGATTATATTATTTTATTTTATTACCTTATATCTTTGAGATTCAATTTTCTTTTTCTTTTAGGATTTTTTGGGAGAGGGTAAATGGCACATAAAAGAGTTTCCATTTGTCTTCTTTGTGCTGACTGCTGCAAAATTCCTGTATTTCCTCTTAGAACAGAAAAATACAGAAGAAAAAGGCAGAAAAGAAAATATTTGTAAAAACTGTTGCTGATGGCTGTAGGGCATCAAGAAGTGAGGGATGGCTACCAAAAACTAAATATAATGAAGTGAGCATGGGAGACAGAAGAAATAATAAGTGAACTATGTCCTGTCCATATGGAATGAAATAGTTTGTTATTAATATTTGTTACACTTCCGTTTCTTGTGCTTTTGGCTGGTTGCTCTCGCTCTAATCAGACAGAAGCACTGACATTTAGGTGGGCTTTGTTTTACCCTTTCTGGATCCACGTATTTGTAAAAAGGAAATCAGTTCCCATCTTTTCACTCTGTGGAGTCTTCCTTCAAGTGTAGTGGATATCGTTTCAGTTCTGGTTTTCCTGAGTGGAGTGAGTAGAGGAAACCCTGACTCCAGCACTGCGATAAAGCAGCGTCAGAATTAATTCTTTACCATCTGTCTGTTGCTGACCCAGTTGATCAAACAGCATGAGTGGAGCTGTTATAAAATTATGCAGAATCCCCTTGAGTTAATAGGATTTTGCATACTAAAAATGTTTGCTCATGTAACCAGTAGCAAGAAACACCGAGGCATCTCATATGTACATAATGAGAGCAGTTGTAGCTGCAGCATCTATTCCTTTGAGTAACCCCCATTATGTTCTTTTCTCAGCAATCTGAAAGGATGATTCTTTCTGAGTTGCTGCTTAGAAAAATGATGATATGAAAACTGTGCTGTTCTGTAAGACAAAAGGATCCACACATGGAGAAGTTTATGTGTTGCTTGCAAGGCCTGCCAAGGCTTTGTTTGTTTTGATGAAAATGAGCAGCAGAGTTTGTATTGGGCATTAGTGTCCGATGAACGAGATGTGATTTTGCCACCAAAAAAATAGATGTGCACACGTGTTCATTTCTTATTAAAACAAGCATGGCTATACTGGATTATATGGAAGGAAGACTAATGTGGGCTCAACTCTGTGCCACGTAGTTCAGGGATCTCACATTGTGCACTCATCTCTGCCTGGGATCTTGCTGAAATTTTGCCTTTTCAAGGCAGAGTTCATGTTGGAATGTCATTGCCAGGTGTTGAGGACATAAAAAAGCTTGTCTGTATTTCCCACTTTGCACCTAAGCTTTGCTAGCTGCCTCTGCGGGAATGTGTTTCATCCTGACTGAATACTGGAGTCCATTAAGTCAGTAATCAGTTAATGTTACCACAGCTGAAAGTTTGCAGAACGGTTCAGCAGAAATTTTTCTGTATGTTTGTTTTATTGTATGGTCTTCCCTCTGCTAGTAAGTATTAAAATTTGTATGGATGTGGGGTGAACCTCCTCCCTCCATCCTCCCTGTTCATCTTCCAAGTAAATCAGAGCAATTCCTGCACCACTATCCTCAGTGCAAGTGTGAGAATTTTTTGTGTACTGTGCGTTTTGGTGATTACCTAAATAGAGGTAAGATGAAACCTGTGCAATATGGTTATACTATACTGCCAGTTCTGTTTATTAATCACTTATCCATCCCATCTTGGCTGGGTAATCTAAGTACCTTACATGTTATTTTATTAGTAAAACCTCCCCAAATATCCTTTCAGAAAAGCCACAATAATCCTATCACTGTCTATAGCTGCTTAGTTTTCCACACATTTCATGTGCTCCTAATGTAAAAAAAATTGTTTTCTATCTGGCAAACATTAATCCAGTAACTCAGCAATCTCAGTTTTGCAGTGTTTATGAGCTGTTGTAATTCTGGTTTTTGAGTTAAAATGAACCTACACCTCATTTACCATGTTTTTCCTTTTTCTTTTAGTGAGCAGCAGCTCTATGTGATAATTCATTTGTTTTTATATGGGCTATAGAGCACTATTTTAGCTAATAGCACTAATAATTAATGTTTTTAAAGCAAATGTGTTAAAATATGCAGAACTATACTGAGGTGGCATTTAGTGACATCTTTTAGTGGCAGGATTGCACCTGAGAGTAACTTGTACCTCAGATGTACCTTATTATTGCCCTTTGCTGTCCCAAACTAGCATGGAAAATCAATGTGTTTACATTACATAGATGGCAGGAGGAGCAGCAATCTTCTGCAGGTAGAATTGTTCCTTTCAGTGTGTTGGCTGCACATCTATTTTCAATTGCTCATATTTTTGCCGGATTTGAATCATTTGAGATTAAATCTTCCATGCCTCGTGTCTCAGGCAACATTGTTCAGAAAAAACTAAAATGATTCAGCTATTTCAGAGTCTGGGTGAGGGAAAACGTGTTGTTTTGCTCCTGCTGAAAAGCTCTGCTGACCCACCTCTCCTTGTCCCATCTGCCCTGTTGTGTTGTGGTGTTTGCTTTTGTTTTCTTTTAATTACCCTGCACTCTGTCGGTGATCTCCTTGTTAAATCCTGGCACTGGGAAGTGGTTTGAGTCTGACTCAAATACAGGGGCTCCAAAACCAGATTCCAGATTTGGAAGCTGAGCTGGCCCGGGGGGGAGAATATACAAACACAACTGGGAATGGATAAGTCAGTGTGGAGCGTGGAGATGGGTGAGACAATACAAGACTGGCTGGGAGGCCAAGCCCAAAAAAGGAGAGTGAATGGAACAAGATGAAGGTTGATAAATGGTCTTAGGGAAATTTTCAGTCATCAAGGGCAGAAGGGAATAAGCTTAAGATTAGAGGGGATATTGGGACTGTGTGAAAAAAGGGAGTCTTAGCTGGGTAATGATGGTGGGGATGAAGCCTTGAACTTGGAAACTGGGAAGGATGGGTCTGTCTCAAATTGGGTGTGGTGTAGTGCTCCCAGCCCTGCTGGTGCTCTGTGAAAAAACAACCTTGTTTAATATCCAGCATATCGCTGGAATGGCTTCCCAAACCCCAGTTTTGATTTAGATTTTTGCAATTTTACATTTCCATCTTTTTGATGAAATTTACAGGCAAAGGACAAGAAGTTGTTCTCAGGTGGTTTTTGTCTTACCTATTTTTGAAGGGTAAGAAAGCTAATTTTAAAACTAAAAACCTCTACTCAGTGCCTCAAAAAAGCATCTTTACAAATATAAAGCAGTGCTTTCTCTCATGATGTTAAACTATGTAACTGTTGTGTTAATGGAACATATGCATTACACTAGGACTTTGTTTTTGCCAGGTGTTTATTTTCCTCCTAATTCCTCTCCTGAAGCACCTGTGTGAAGGATGCATCACTGAATATTGGGTATTATTGGCAACAACTATAGCTATGATCTCATGATGCATTCTGCCTTTAGTCAGACTTCAAGCTTTCTCCAGCTTTTGTTCTGATTTGAGTCAACGAATGGAATTTATTCATGCTTACTTTGGTTGGTTTATTTTTAAAATCTATACAAATGAATATCCCAGTACAAACCATGGATTTTTCCTTTAAAAATAAAAATGTATGTGAGCATGTAGACATACTTAACACAATAATAATAAAAAGAGGGCTCCTATGGTGATATATCCAGACATAAACAATGATTAATTATAATATGGTTTCTCATCCCTTACCTTGAAGTGTTATTTATACAGAAAAACACGTTCTCCTTTGAGAAAACAGGTTTTTTTGAATTTTATACCTTGCCTCGGGAGCTTAGGTATACATCAGCCTTTGTGGTACTGATGTGGTGTCTGTTTGGGTTTTAGGGGAAATTAGCATTAGGATAGTGGGGGAAGAGCTGGCAAATGAAATATTCCTGAGAATATCAGGGATGTTCCAATATACAAGATGTTCCAACAAGAAAGTGCATTGATGGCAAATTAGAAGGGACCTCAAGTGTCAGCAGATCTTTTGGTGTTGTCAATATAGAAGTATTGACAGACTCTTAGGCAGATGCTTCTCTTTACTGGCACATGAAGTACAATCACCAAGGGTCAATATTTATATATATATATTTATAAATATATATATACATGGTGACAAGAAGGTAACCTAGCACAATGTCATACTCTTTCTGAAAACATGAGACAGCAAAGATGCTTTCTACTAATACTTCTGAAGATATTGATTGTACTTTTGAAAAGTCAGACCTCAGCCTAAGAGGCTTTTATGATACTCTTACTTGATAAGGGAAGAGGATACAGGAGCAGAAAGATACATATGGATCCAGAAGGGAGTTAAATCCATTCACTTTGACCCAGTGATGGTTTGCATAGTGCTGGCTCATCTCTCCTAACCTTTGCCTTAACCCTTTTTCAGAAAAGCAGCCAAATGGGAGTAATTTGATAAAGCATAAAGGAATTAAATCACATGATTATCTTTTATTGAGCAAAGCAAAATATTGCCCCACTTGGAGATTCTAAAAATACTTATTGCAGATTGTCCTTTTTTTCGCCACCTTATAGAGGAGTCTTCATGAGACTATCTCTTGTGTTGTATTCCAAGACCCTTTTATTCCCCCTTTTGCCTTTTCTCTCCCCACTCACTCAGAGATGTCCAGCTGTCATGCCTCAGGTGCTCCCACATGCTGTACAATTTCCCTGGATAAAACAGTGTCTCTGAGCCAATGCTGGGTTTCCACCAAGCTTCTGAAAGCTCAGAAGCAACTGACACCAAATTGTTAAAGGGAACAAATTAAGTCAACTAATTTGTAAGAGTCACTCCCAGTTCCTGCCTCAAAATAAGAAAGGCTGGTGTGTGATTGAGACGTGATCAGTTGTCATGGGTGAAGTTGCAAGAGATTTGTATGATCTTAATTTAAACCATGTCATTTTAGATATTAACACCATTCATACAAGAGGCAATGGAGATTTGTATAATCTTAACTTAAACAATGTCATTCTGAGATATCAATACCATTCATGTATGTGGTGGGATCATCTCTTTGCATGACTGTACAGGCTGTTGAGCATTAATTTCTGGAAATATCCAAGTGAGTCTTTGTTGCTTATAAAAATGGAGTCTGTCCTGTGCCTCTAGGACAAACTCAGCATCTTATTTCACTGCCACTTGGAGAGAGCATTCATGGCATGCAGTTGGCATACGCTGCCATCCCATATCCATCTTCATCAGAGTATGTTATTAGCATTGACTATTACTAGACTGTTTCCAAAGGTTTTATTACAGTTAACTCACAGAGTTTGGAATGAATCCACCAAATATATTAGGTTAAATAATCACAGTATCTTATTAACCTGATGCATTTTATCCTAAGGGCTTTCCAAAAGGATTTTCAGCCATTTGGTGTAGCAGTTGAAGGAACACTGTGTTATTAAGTGTTTGCAAAATTAAACCCCATAAAGTTTTTGCTGTGAAATAGTGGGCAGTATCGACTGCTGGCTGTGAGTAGGAAGACATTTTGCTGAGAGTGTTTGGGGAAGAAGCTGCTAAAGTGGCACATTTTGACTTTTCCATGAGGGAAGGCTGCCTTGAGAGATGGGAGCTTTTCCCCTTCAGCAGCACAGACCCGTAAACACTTGAGCTGAACTTTCTGCATAGCCCTACATTTACTGTAATGTCAAAGAAACCACAGTCCAGCAAATAGTACATGTCCTCAGCCTTTTTCTAGGAGAGTTCAGCTGAAGAAGATTGCATTTCATGGCTTTTTGATTTAGCATATTATTGGAGGGGCTGAAGAAAATTAAGGCAATTTTGTTCCTGGCTGTGTCTTATCTGATTCATCTGATGCTGCAACCTGGCTTTATCTGCTTTTAGTAAATACTCCTTTGAAATCGCTGCTTGCCCATGTAGCAGTAATAAGGATTATGTAATAACTGGCTTTGGATGGCTCTTTCCAGCCTGAGATAGATTTTCCCGAGGAATGAGCCTGTAATTGGAAATGTGTGTGTGTATCATACTTAGCTTTTTCTTTTTAATTTTAATTATTAAAACACAAGTGTAGGAAAACACATTTAGCTTGAGAATAACTTGCTAGGTTGCATTTTAGCAGAGAAGCAGAAAGAAGGAAGGTTTTTTCCTCTACTTTTAAAATAGATAGAAACACAAAATTTCCCAATACATGGAGGAGGCTTAATACAGTCTGTACAAAGGAGGATAACTTGAAAATCTGAGTTATTTCTCATCTGAAGAAACAGAAGGAAATAAAAGAACATCATGAAGCAGCAAGGTTGGGCCTGGAATGTTATTTGCCTGCATGTTCCTTTTTTTGCTTTCTGACATGTTTTTTGGTAACACTTCCTGTCAAGCTGGTTCTTGTATAACGAGGATTACTTTTGTCCTAGGAGTTAAGTTGGCATTTCCAGGCCTAGAGAGCGAGATGATTTAGGAGTGATTTGCTCCCATATTGTGAAGAAAGGAGTTAACATTTTTATCTTGGTGTCCATGCAGGTTTAGTTTAATCTGAAGGTATCCCGTTATGGGTTATTCATGAATAAGAGTAGTTAAATTTTAAGAATGCAGTTGTATACATTCGTGAAAGTGTGAGTCCAGCATAGAGCCCTGCAGGAGGCTAAATGGAGGTCATTCAGTGTCATTGCCTTCTCTTAATTTCAACTCAAATTCACTGAGCTTGCCAGCTCTGGCACCATTTCATGGCTACTGAGTGTTTTCCAGAAGACCCATGGGGACTGTAAAATCTCTTGCAAGCAAAACCAGCATTTTAGCAATGAAAATGTGCCAACCCTGTTCTGCTTGTGGTGTACTTTTTTGATGATGCTTAGCTGTATTTGGCTGCACACTGTTGTGTATTTGCTTGTTTTCAAAATATTAATTGCTGAAAACTATTTAGGGTAAAATCCCAGTTCCTTTGGAGTAGATAAAAGCCTGTTGAATTTCACTGGGGTGGAAGTGTGTTCCTCACATTTAAGATGATTTCAAAGCCATACTGTCAACTCTTTCTACCCCTGTACATGCCATTCACTTGAGAGTTGGACTTGATGATCCTTGTGGATCCCTGTCAACTCAGAATATTCTGTGATTCTGCAATAGGTGATTCTGTAATTCTATATAATGTATTCTACTGAATATGTTTATTTTTAATTAAAATTTCCTGATTTTAGCACTATTCTTTTAAGTTGTGCAAAATTGCACACTGCATTGTAATGAATAACTTGAATTATGCGAAGTCTTTACTACTAATAGGTAATTTGCTGTAGCTGAAAAAAAAGATACTCTGTTTTCTGAGTGCAAGGTTTGTAAGAGTTTTGGGAGGCAGAAGCAATGCTTGGGAGGCTGTGGTTGTAAATTTTCTTTCATTCCCTGACCAGAGGATGGGATGTTCTTGCATTCCCTGCAGTGACTGCTGCTGCAGAAGACCCTGTGTCATTGCCCAGCTGAGACATTGACCTTGTCCCACCCACTGGACTGAGGCTCCAACAGTGTGAAAAACACTTAGATCTTAGTGCTGCTTGTAGCAATTCTTGCAGTTTAAAAACCTAGTCTTTGATTACTATTAAAAATAGCCTGAGTAGCAGCATGAGGTAGTCCTCAGGAGGGAAGATACTGAGATATCTTGGAGAGCTTATGTAAAGGACTGGGTGAATCCTCTGACCTTAATACTGAGGCGAAGTGCTCATGGTGAGCCTTTGTTTAAAAAGTGCTCAAATGATCAAGGGGATGATGAGCCTCAAAGAAACATTGGCCCTTTCCTCATAATTTATATTTTCAGATGCTAAAACTAGTTGTTGAGCAAATGCAAGGTGTCTATTTTAAGCCCCTGCATGTCAATATCTGACTACAGATGGCTCTGTGAATCATAGTTGGAAGAAGGGAAATGTTAGACACTAAGATATTGTTGATAAGAGATTTTAGTACACAGTATGCTAACATGTGCTGGCAAATTTGGGAACAGTAGCAGCAGCATGCTCTGGGAGAAAAAAATTTCAGTGGGGAAGAAACTATCTTCAAAGGACTATTTAAAGGATAGTAACATTATTGTGCTTTGTTGTATCGAGAACTGATGAAGATGAAATTGTCTTTCAAGCAGATAATGTACAGAAAACATCCAAAAGGTAAAATTAATCCTGCTATCCAATGAAATAGAGAGTGGAGATTGGAAAGAAAAAAGAAAAAAATTACTTTGGGGTTTAAATTAATCAAGTTGCAAGATTAAAGGTGACAGTTGCTGGTATTTTGCCATCTACTGGACATCAGATATATTAATATACACAGTTCCTTTCAAAATGCATAATATTGAGCTTGTGTTACATTATATAATTAAAAGTGTTGGAGTTCTTTTCAGGAAAGAAGATGTAGGAAAATGCTGAGTATGATTTTTACTTACACTTTCGTAACATTACTATAGAGTAATTTAGGAAAATTGTCAGCATTTTATTGTCCTAGTAGAGAATGTGGGTTACTTCTGCAATTAATATAATTTTTTTTCTGGATATTATTTAAAAAAAAAAATAAAATTGACTGCTTTATTTTATTCTATCTTATATTATTTCAGTGAGTTTTACTGAAACTTGAAAATGTTACACCTGAAATAAAGCTTCAAATGGGTAAAATTTAATTTATTAATTAATTTCATTTTATAAAACAAAACCTTTCAGTTCTATTTTCAGCAAAAACATTATTATCTTATTAGATACAAAATATTTCCCAACTATAAACTTCTCAAAATAGTGATTTGTTTCTGACGTATTTCTAATTAGATGTATCACTTCTCAACTTCAAAACTGATTGTTTTTTAATGAAGTTTGGGAGTGTAAATGTAAATGTGTGTCTCCATAATGTGAGCATATGTATCTTCTTGAGGTCATGTTTCATGTCATCCATATTGTAAGTATTCAGGAGCACTGAATGCTTACAATAAAGGAGATAAAGGGAGGGAATTAGTGATATTAATAGTGTATTAATCAAGCGTTTTGGTTTTCTTTTTTAATGAAGTGAACCAAGAAACTTCTGCGAATTTTATTTTACAATGTTGTAACCTCCAAGTCAAAAATCCACTGTAATCAATACAACTACAAAACTGTGGGATGATATTTTGCTCTTTGATTTTGCAAAGTAAAACAGAGAATTCATGATTATTCAGCATTTTAGATTACAAGGCAGCTGTGGTAATTGTATAGGATCTCCCAGCTGGTTCAGGAAGAGACCCATTTTGAATTCTTAACCTCTTCTCAAATGGAAAATACCTGAAATTATGTAGTGATTTGAGCTCAGAACAACGTTTGCCAAAATGTCACATTTTGCTAAGGCATTACAAAGGAAATTTCCTAAGGAAACTGAGTTCCAGATATATTCTAGTATTTTTGGAATAAATAAACATACTTTCATGTAGAAGCTCTCTGAAATTGCGTAAGGAACCAACAGTGTTTGATCAATACATTTTTCTCCCACATCTATGGAAAAGAAATTTGGAACACAGATTGCTTCTTGCTTTTCCATCTGTACCACTGAAGAGAGCTATAAAATCTGCATGCTGCTTCTATATGAGAGCAACTAATGCACATACATTTAAGAGTATTTTTTTGGGGGAGTCTGCAGAGCACGGTTGGTGGTTTTGTGTCACTGTTTATCAGGGATGGAACCTCCCAGGGCTTTGTGCTGTATGGTCAGGCTTTTTGGGAACAACCTAATTTTGACTTTCTCATGTCCTTGTGGATGACTGGTACAATGTGACAAAATTCAAAGTCCATACAGACTCCAAATAGTCTTTACATCTTCCTTTTTTTAGGAACAGCTTTGCTTTCAAGACGATACAGTAGAAAACAAAAAGTTGAACTGTGTTGCCTTTTCATTGCCTCACAGGAAATACCATTAGATTTTCATATCAAATTACCCAGCTCCAAAGGTTGTGGTTATAATGGAATGGTTTAGGGATTGCCTTGGTATTGGATTATCACCTCTTCATATTGATATTGCAACTATTGCAGGAATTGTTGATAGGATTTTTGTCTGGAAACTTATGCTTATTAAAAATTATAACACTTTGTATATTTTTAATATTAAAAATCCACATCCTAATTATGATACATGGAGGAACCTTTCTGGATGTCTTTTAATTAAGGAAGTGATCCCAACCATTCCTTCTAAATTCCCTTGTGTTAATTCCTCACGTGTCTCTGCTCATAGTGAATCCTATTGCATAATGGCTGTGGCTGCTGGAGTGATGTTTCTTCACTGTTATAATGACATAGTCTTCGGTAGAACAAGAAGTGATTTATGATTTTAGAAGTCTGTGATTTAAGTGGAAAGTGATTTCCGGAGAGTCTTACGGTTACAGTCTTGTTCGTGGGGTTGTATCTCTTATTTCTTGCAGTTCCCACTGAAGATGGGAACACACAGTGTGGATTTACCTCAGAGTATCCTGTCTGTCACAGAATCACAGAATCAACCAGGTTGGAAAAGACCTCCGAGATCATCAAGTCCAACTCTTGACCCAACCCTGCCATGGTTCCCAGACCATGGCACTGATGCCACATTGTCATGGTTTGAGATAGCCCCAAAATCCAATTCCCTAGCTCCATTCCCCCTCCCACATCTCAACCTAATGTGAGATGGGTTTTTCCAGACAAAACACACCAGACTCAGAATGGGGGAAAGGGAATATATTACAATGACTGTACAAATAAGTACTATAACACATTATACACGATCACAACTATCTCTACCATGACATATGTATTTACAATGGATCAGATCTCTTCTCCCCTCCAAATAAAATTCCAGGAGGGAAGAAGAACAGATCCCTTCCAGTCCCAAAGCAGGAGTCTCTTCTAAGGCAGCAGGTCTCCTCATCTCATGCATGCAGCAGTAACTGGATTGTTGTAGCTGGATCTCTGTTCAATACACACAAGGGGATCTCCAAGCCCCTCAGCTCTCCTTCGGTCCAAGCGAAGGCCTCACCTGTGGACTGCCAGCAGGGACCAGACTCGCATCACCACAGGTATATCACAAAATGCAGGGGCATCTTTGTGAAAGTCCCTTCCTCAGGGGATTCAAATTCCCCTTTGCAGAGCTCCGTGCTCTGTCTCAAGGCAGCGGGGGGGGGGGCGAAGCCCTCCTCCACATTCCACTCAGTCCCGGTCCAGCTTCCCAGGACGCTCTGAGCTTCTCAGCTCTTCTCTCTCTCTCTCTCTCTCTCTCTCTCTCTCTCTCTCTCTCTGGTGCTGCATGTCCAAAACTGCTCTCCAAAATAGGAGTCCATCTCCCTCTTTTTCTCAGAGGGATCAAAGGAGTTTTGGGGGGGGGTCTGGTATCAGTTCTCACCCCAAAAACTCTGTAGCTCTGCTGCTAGCTTCTGCTGCTTCTCCGGTTCAGGTCTTATCAGTTGGCTTTTAGCCATAACCTCTGGACGCTGCCGCCACTTCTGCTCTGTCTCTGCTGCCCAGTTTGGAGAAAACATCTCCCGGCTTAACTACAGACACTTAGTCCAGTCTAACACTGTTCCAAGTCTTTACAGTCCCCCCAGCTGGGGGCTGGGAGGCCCCAGAGGCCCCGAGGGGCTCCGGGCCCCTTTCCTCGTGGCTCCTACAACATGGCCACCTCACCTACCACCCAAAACTACAACTCGTCTCTTCCGTTTGCTTGTGGTATGTTTACATTTCTGCAGGAGCACCCATTGGACAGAACTTCAAAACTTCCAGGGGTTTCCACCCCTTGGGATCTACCACTTTTCTTAGCCTCTGGGGGAAAACAAGATTCAAACCACTACACACATCCAGTCTCATCTTGAAAACCTCCAGGGATGGTGAATCCACCACCTCCCTGGGCAGCCCATTCCAATGTTTGATTACTCTCTGTAAAAAAATTTTTCCTAATATCCAACCTAAACCTCCCCTGGCACAGCTTAAGACTGAGCCCTCTTGTCCTACTGCTCGTTCCCTGGGAGAAGAGACCAACCCCCACCTGGCTACCCCCTCCTGTGAGGTAGTTGTAGAGAGTGAGGAGATCTCCCCTGAGCCTCCTCTTCTCCAGGCTAAACACCCCCAGCTCCCTCAGCCTCTCCTCACAGGACTTGTGCTCAAGTCCCTTCCCCAGCCTCATTGCTCTTCTCTGGACCTGCTCCAGCACCTCCGTGTCCTTCCTGAATTGAGGGCCCCAGAACTGGACACAGCACTCCAGGGGTGGCCTCACCAGCGCTGAGTACAGGGGAAGAATCACCTCCCTGGTCCTGCTGCCACACTGTTCCTGATCCAGGCCAGGATGCCATTGGCCTTCTTGGCCACCTGGGCACACTGCTGGCTCATGTTCAGCTCCCTGTCCAACTGCATTTCCACTGACTGAAATCACATTTTGTCCTAGGATGGAGTTATCTCCTTTAATGTACAGCATCATACCTGAACTCGTTGCCATTTCAAACTCTTGAAAAACCATCATTTAATAACCACTCCTGCATAGCAGAGACAAGGGAAGGGTGAACACATCAGTCCTGAAGGAAAGAATAATAAAATGCAATTTCCTCAGAAAGGGAAATTGTTTGGAAGAGAAGAGGGAGAAAAAGCACTTGCAGGGTGCTGATTTATGTGCTTACTGTGAAATGCAGCTACAGCTGTGCAGCCCAAACAGCTCCCTCCACTCCCCACTTGGGCAACACATTTCAGAGCTTTAGATCTCTCCTGGTTTAAGATTTCAGCATGTGCAGCAGCCTGGATCGAGTGAAACATAAATGAACTAAGGGATACTCTCCACAGTCCCATGTATAAAGTTTGTCAAAGTTCGTTACCTGGATTTAGAAGGGGGCAACTTCAAATCCTGTCTTTTTTGCTGTTGTTTCTCCTTGGGTGGAGCAGTTTGTTCCAAAGAGTGATAATGTAATTTAGTCTTGGGTTTTGCCTTTCAGGGACTAACCCATAAAGCTCTAAAAATTGTAGTTGTTAACAGGCTACAAAGATCATACTCTAATTTAATATAATCTCTACCTGTGACATGTTTCAAGGGGAGGAAAAAATCAATTGTGAAAGGTTAGTGCCAGGTAAAGTGTATATATAATTTCTGGTTTCCTGAAAGGAATAAACCCCTGCATTAATCTTGATTAAAAAAAATGTAAATACTTGAATGTAAGTAAATTGATATCTTGAGAACTGCATTTACGAGGCTCAGTCGGTGAGTCAGTGCTACTTATCTCTGATCCAGAGTCTGAAAACATCAAGAAACTCTGTCATGCTGAGACCTGTAATGGGACATCTGGCCGGTTTCACTGTTTACACACAAAGTAGTTTTATTTACCATTATTTAAACTAAACATCTTCGGGGAATAAGATTCAGGAGAGCAGAACTAACCAGATGCCTCAGGTGTTTGATTTCTGAATTGACTTCTGAAAGCCAACTTAAACAGTGACTCTATCCAGAGGGAATGTGAATATGAGAAAGCCAGGTTTGAGAATAATGTTATGCCAGGAGAAAGAGATCCCTTCTTCAGGTGCCTCACCAGTTTTGGGGGTGTCATTCCCTGTCCAGTGCTCTACGCTGGACTAGCAGTCCTGGGATGCTCCCATGTCCTGCCTGCTCCCCTCAGTCTCAGCCTTGCAGATGCTTCATTCATTCAAGTTTCTGCTCGGCTGAGCTGTCCCTTAGTTACCACCCGTAGCAACTCACCAAGTGTCAATTAAACTCCTTCCCTTCTTCCCTTAAATTGGCAGCAGAGCATCTGGCGCTGCCTGGCATGACAGAGAGTGAGGCACTGCAACCAGTTGCATCGTTTGAAGGAAACATCTGTCTGTGAGACATTGAGTGAGACGCTGGGGCGCTGTGACAAGCTTGGCTTGTGCCAAGGCAGAGCACATATCTGTGTGAACACAAAGTTTGCAGTCATGCTCTGTGTTACACACCCTGACAGCAACATCCAGCTCCTGTCTCCGCTCCAGTGCCTTGCCCAGTGAGTTGTTAACCCCGTGGCTTTGTGCTTCACAGCCCTCAGTGTGTCTCAGCTGTGATCTGGTTCAGTGATTCCGTAATTTTTTGTCACAGTGACACTATGAAGACAGAGTATTGTGGAAATACGAGGTGATGCTTTTACCCTATTTTCTTTTTATTTTGTATGAGTTACCTCCTACTAAGATCCATCTTCCTGCCTTAGCTTTACTTTTACGTCCTACTAAGATTCATCTTCCTGCTTTCCATCTTTCTGGTCACTTCCCTGTTGTAGGTGGAGGTACTTTCCCAGGTCAGTCATGTATGTAATTTGATAATAATTAGGTGCCCATGTTAACAACCTTAGTGAGGTCAATTAAACTTGGGAGGGAGCTGATAAATGATTCACTTTGGTTACTGTCATTCACACAAAATTGCCTGTAATGATGATAAAAAAACCCCACTACCCCAAGATAATTTCTGCTCTCTGTATTGTAGAGGAGGATATGGCAGAGATCCCAATCAAATGTCTGCAGCAGAGAAAGATCCTAGTTTATGTTTAAAAGCACTTGCTTGAACTACTTAGGCTTTTCTGCTGGGCTTTGATTGACACTGTGCTGGGACGCTGCAGGTGAAGTCTTTCTGATTCTGGAGCTGATGCAAAGTACAGACACCCCTTAAAAACAGGGCAAAAAAAGCAGCAGATTTCAGTGGAAATTGCATGTGAGTGATTTTTTGATTTTTTTATAAGATGCATAAACAGGTTATATCAGGTTTGCAGAATAACGTGACAAAGGACATGCGGGTTTTTGATGTAAGATAAGTGTCAAAAGGACAAAATGAAAGGACATTTGCTGCAGGAATTAAAGAACCTGAATTATGGCAAGACTGCTGTATATGCAGTTTTAAAAAAGCTGCAGTTTTTGAAGCTTCAGCATAACAGAGTCCGTGGATAGCCTCTAGTTGTAAAGTGCTACCTCCAGCCTTTCATGGTGATATTTCATGTCCATAAACACCCATGTGATGCATTTTGATGATTGGAATTCAGTTCCTACTGGAATTGGAAACAAACTTTCACTGTAGTTTTGCTGCCTGTGCTACTTTTTCACTGCCAAGAGGAGATGTCTTGTGATCAAAAGAAACCTCAAACAAAACCTTCTTTCCTGACATAACCTCTCAGTTTTAAATCTAGCACTTGTCTGCAGAACATCCTGAAAAGCAAAATATGGCTATTGAAAACCATGTAAATTCTGAAACACGGAGAGAATCAAACTCCAGTATTTTCTGCCAAGATTCTACATTACTACTTTTTTCTAAAGTACAAAGAAATTTAGTGCAAATATAGAACTTCAGTTAGTCTCTGATTTAATTTTCATCTTGATCAAGGGGAGAATTTACACCACCTTAGTTTGGTTCAAGCCCTAGATCTTGTGAAGGCCTTTCACTTGTCCCAGTGCATTCATGCCCATATTTTTATTTGAACACACTATAGCTTTGGATACATTTAAGATACATTTGGATGGAAAAGGGGCTGTGGTTGCTGTGCTTTGTAGTTTGCAACTGTACGAATTGAATGAATGTAATTTTGTGTCTTTCCGATTTTTCTCTGACTTCACTTTCTCCCACACACTTTACCCGTCAAATTCAGGCGAAGTACATTGATGTCACGCCAAGGAACATTTCTACTTTTTAGCTTTTTCTTGCTTTCTTTAGATCTTAACATATTTTTCCTTCATTTTGCTGCTCGGATTTTACATACTGTTTTTAGCCAATTGAAGTGAATCAAACTGAGGAAAAATGGTTCCTTGCTGAATCCAGTGCTTGATTCAGAAGCAAGCACAGGAACAATTCCCTGTCAAACTGTCTCTTAACTATCTGGAAATATCTTTTCTTCCCCCCCCCCCCCCCCCCCCCCCCCCCCCCCCCCACGACCTCTTCCAAG